>NW_012268948.1:0-3301 GCF_000151885.1 Dipodomys ordii
AGCCACCTTCCCAGCCCAAGCCTCAGGACTAGTGTGTGCACACATAATAACAATGAAAAATTAAAATAACTGGAAGTAACCTTAACTAGAAAAATATTATTTGTATGAGAAAATAAATTACAGCTACAAAAACTTCCCTGAGATATTTTGACTTGAATATATAAACTTCTATATAGGTTAATTTTCCCATCCACTGCTCCCCCCACCCCCCAATTTTTTTTTTTTTTTTTGGTTCGGTCATGGGGCCTGAGCTCTGGGCCTGGGCGCTGTCCCTCAGCTCTTCATCTCAAGGCTAGCACTCTACCACTTGAGCCACAGCGCCACTTCCGGCTTTTTTCTTTTTGTTTATGTAGTGCTGAGGAATCGAACCCAGGGCCTCATGCACGCAAGGCAAGCGCTCTACCACTGAGCCACCTTCCCAGCCCTTCCCCCCAATTTTTGTCTTTAAAATATAAATTCAGGACTGGGAAAGTGGCTAACTGGTAGAGTGCTTGCCTTGCATGCATGAAGCCCTAGGTTCGATTCCTCAGCACCACATAAGCAGAAAAAGCCAGAAGTGGCGCTGTGGCTCAAGTGGTAGAGCATTAGCCTTGAGCTGAGGAATTGAGGGACAGCACCCAGGCCCAGAGTCAGGCCCCATAACTGACAAAAATAAATTAATCAATAAATAAATTCAGCTTTGGGAGGACACAGAAATTCAGCTTTGGGGGACACAAATAGAGGGAAATGAAGCAGTGGTACTCACTATACTCTATGTTGAAAATGAACTTCAGGGACTAGAGGGGAAAAACTGGGAGAGAACGAGGGAAGGGATGACATTGTCTAGAAAGAAATGTACTCATTGTAACTGTAACCCCTCTGTACAGTATTTTTACAATAACAATATATTAAAAAATAAATTGCAAGGAGGAGGGGAATGGGGGGAAGGAGAGTGGGAGAAAATAAAGAAGGAGGTATTAATGTTCAACAAGAAATGTACTCATTACTTAAGTAACTATGACCCCTCTGATATCACCCTTGCAATAAAATTAAATTAAATTAAAAGAAAAAAAAGAAATGTACTCATTACCTGACTTATATAACTGTAACCCTTTGTATATCACCTGTATAATTACAGTAGAAAAAACTTAAAAACTAGTAAACTTCCCTGTTCAGTGTGCCTGCTTAACTCTGGATAGACCAGCAGTATTTTTTTTTTGGGGTCCGGTCAAGGGGCCTGAACTCTGGGCCTGGGCGCTGTCCCTCAGCTCTTCAGCTCAAAGCTAGCGCTCTACCACTTGAGCCACAGCGCCACTTCTGGCTTTTTTCTTTTTGCTTATGTGGTGCTGAGGAATCGAACCCAGGGCCTCAGGATTGCAAAGCAAGCGCTCTACCACTGAGCCACCTTCCCAGCCCCGGGGGCTTTAGTTTCTTGTTTTTTTAAAATGATGAAAACATTGTACAAGGATATAGTAAAGATATTACAGTGTTAATAAGAGATGAAGATTATAATATTAATCTATGTCCCAGCTAAATTATACTGATTGTTTGAGACATGGCATAGAACTAAAGTAATGATTGCTTGATTGGAAATCAGTTAATAACTATAATTAAACCCTGAGAAACAGGAAACATGTTTCTTCTTGATTTTATTTTTAATTTGCAATCTCAGACTAATATATATGATTACTCTGATTTTTTTCCCCCAGACTGACTTCAACAGACACTATTCCTAAAAGCAAATTTCTTGCCCTGGGATCCAAATTTCGATACAGTGGCCGGACTCAAGCTCAGACCAGGCAAGCTAGTGCTCTGATTGACAGGCCTGCTCCACACTTTGAGCGAACAGCAAGCAAACGGGCTTCCCGGAGCCTTGATGGAGGTTTGTATTGATTATTAAGGACTTCTTGTGAATTTAATTTATTAAGGAGAAATCAAGGAAATACTTATCTTTTTGAGACAAGGTCTTTGCTGTGTAATATAGGCTGTCTTAGAACTTGATGTAGAACCCTCAGCCTCTAGAATGCTGGATTACCAGAGTGCCTGGATCAAAAGTACAGTTGTTAATAAGATAACCAAGTTATTACTAATTCTGTCTAAAGAAAGTCATCTTGGGCTGGGAAGGTGGCTCAGTGGTAGAGCGCTTGCCTTGCATGCATGAGGCCCTTGTTTCGATTCCTCAGCACCACATAAGCAGAAAAAAAAGCTGGAAGTGGCGCTATGGCTCAAGTGGTAGAGTGCTAGCCTTGAGCTGAAGAGCTGAGGGACAGCACCCAGGCCCGGAGGTTCAGGCCCCATGACTGGACCCAAAAAAAAAAAAAAGAAAAGGAAAGTCATCTTTTCTTTTTAAGGTATTGGTGAATGAATTCAGCGCCTTTTGAGCACTCCCACTTGGGCTACATCCTTAGTTTTAGTTTATGACTTAGGGCTTAATTATATAGCCCAGGCTAGCCTTGAATCAGTGATTTTCCTACTTTAGCCTCTTGAATGTTGGGATTATAGGCATGCACTACCAAATCCAGCTTGGTAATTATTGAAATATAATTCACAAAACAAAATTTAAAAAAAAACAGTATTACCATGCTATTTTATTGTGATCTGTAGTTCATGTTCTTCATATTGAGAAATTGAAATAAATTTGCCTGTCTTTTTAGCTCCCAGGTGATACCTTTCCTTTGACTTGCACATTAGTGTGTAAATAATTAATTTTCTTTTTTGGTCGGTCATGGGGCTTGAACTCTGGGTTTGGGTGCTGTCCCTGCGCTCTTCAGCTCAAGGCGAGAGCTCTGCTGCTTGAGCCACAGTGCCAGTTCTGGTTTTCTAGTGGTTTATTGGAGATAAGAGTCTCACGGACTTTCTTGCCTGGGCTGGCTTTGAACTGCAATTCTCAAATATCAGCCTCCTGAGTAGCTATATTACAGGTATGAGCCACCAGCACCTAGCTAAATAATTAATTTTTATGTAAAATATTCCTGAAACAATGTTAACCCATAAGGAAAAAAATGCATGATATTGGAAGTTATTAACACTTAGAGTCCATAAATGATTTTTATATCCATTGACTATTTCTCCCAAGTAAGTTGTAGAGTTAATATTTTCCACATTTTACAATTGGAGAAACTGGAGTTTGTAACATAAGGTCTTAGCTGGGCGCTGGTGGCTCACGCCTGTAATCCTAGCTACTCAGGAGGCTGAGATCTGAGGATCGCGGTTCAAAGCCATCCCGGGCAGGAGAGACCGTGAGACTCCTATCTCCAATAAACCACCAGAAAACCAGAAGTGGCGCTGTAGCTCAAGTGGTAGAGCGCTCGCCTTGAGCTGA
>NW_012268949.1:0-1665 GCF_000151885.1 Dipodomys ordii
GTGTGTGTGTGTGTGTGTGTGTGTGTGTGTGTGTGTGTGTGTGTGTGTGTGTGTGTTGGAGGGGGGGTGTCTGGCTCTGAGTTTCCTTGCAAAGGTTTCTGGGGGAGGGGATACACTAGCAACAAACAGCTGCTGTGGCTAATCCATTTTCTCTGTGCTTTTGCAAGATACATAATTAAGAGTTCTGCTGAAGGGGGAAATAAAGCACACCATGAGATTTGTTTAGCATATTACACCAGGTCTAGGGCCTGCCTGAGCCCCCTTGCCACCCAAGACATGAAGGTAAGACTCTGGAAACAGCCCCAAGGTTGCTTGATGGGATCTGCTCCGCGTTAATTCCAAGTAAATATTTGCTATTCAGGTTTTTCTAGGCCTTGCCGCCAGCAGGGATTTTGAAAGGTGGGCTTCCCCACCACACAGTTCGTTTAATTATCAGTCCACTTAAACAGAGAGGCCCTCCCCACTCATCCTTGTATCTGCCTGGTGCTCTGTTTCCCTCTCCAGGGCTTGCCTTCCTTCTCACCAGCCTCATCTTCCTCTTGCCTTTATCGGTGTCTTTGGTGCCTGGGGCTGGGCTCTCAGGCTCTGGTGGTATGGAATGAACAGGAGCGGGCCCCTACAGGGTCTTAGACCAAGAATGCCCCCCTTTTGAATCTTTCACAAGGTTGCACCGGGCATCCTGTGGCTGAGGAGCGAGAGAAGAGAGGGGAGAGGGGCAGGAAGACTACATGTCGGGTTGCAGAAGTTTGAAACTAGGGAGCAAGGAGGCAAGAGAGAAAATGTGGAAGGAGGTTGGGGTTCAGTGTGCAGTGGGGAGGCAGGGGTGATTGTCTGAGGGTCTTCTTGGAAGTCAGCCTAAGCCGGGTGCCGGTGGCTCACGCCTGTAATCCTAGCTACTCAGGAGGCTGAGATCTGAGGATCGCAGTTTGAAGCCAGCCCAGGCAGGAAAATCCAGGAGACTCTTATCTCCAATTAATCCATTACTAAGCCAGAAGGGGATCTGTGGCTCAAGTGGGAGAGCACTAGCCTTGAACAAAATGAAGCCCAGGCCCCTAGTTCAAGCCCCATCAGCCCAAATGGAAACTTGCTCTACGGGCCAGGAGAGTTTAGCGAATGCATCTATACAATGTCCAGAGGAGGCAGGGAGCACCTCAGGCCAGGTGAGGAGGGCTGGTCTTACGTTTGTCCTAGGGGAGCAGAGGTTAGTGGGAAGGAGGAGGAGATTGGGCCTGGAGCATCCTGAGAGAGATCACTCACTAGTGCTCAGCTGCACACTTGGGCTCTGAGCCTCTTGGAGGTAAAACACCCACTATCACACAGACCACAAACTGTGGGTCCTTTCTATCCTTCTCTGATCATAATCTTGTGTTCTTGGTAGAATGGCGCACACAGCCTTCTGTGAAGAGTCCCCTGCAGGATGGTGGTGGGTAGAAAGCTCGTCCCGAGCCGGGCGCCGGTGGCTCACGCCTGTCATCCTAGCTACTCAGGAGGCTGAGATCTGAGGATCACGGTTCAAAGCCAGCCCGGGCAGGAAAAGTCCGTGAGACTCTTACCTCCAATAAACCACCCAGAAAACCAGAAGTGGTGCTGTGGCTCAAGTGGTAGAGCGCTCGCCTTGAGCTGAAGAGCTGAGGGACAGCGCCCAGGCCCAGAGTTCAAGCCCCA
>NW_012268949.1:4250-6764 GCF_000151885.1 Dipodomys ordii
TGTGTGTGTGTGTGTGTGTGTGTGTGTGTGTGTGTGTGTGTGTGTGTGTGTGAACTCACCAGGCTATACTGAAACCATTTGCCTTCTGGTCCATTTCTCTCCCAAGACAGGGAATCCTGGAGGTCAAGGGCTGATCTTCATCCACTTATTTCCAGCCCTCAGCACAGGGTTTGATACTTAGTAAGGGCATGATAATTTAGTCTAGGTTTAATTAAAGTGTTTAGTTTAAATTGAATTGAGGCTGGGCATTCAATATAGCTCCGGGGGTGGGGGTGGGGGGAGTGGGGGGAGACACCGCTCTGTTTGCCGGCAGTGGCAGTAGGTTTGGGTGTATTTCCCTGCACAGGAGCATGGAAATGACTGCAGGGCGTAGATGCAAGTACATGCAGAACTGGGCTCCAGGGAGAACTCTGAGATGCACATTCAGCCAGGAAGATGTGGAGAAAATGACCGGGTCTACACATCATATGAACATACAGATAGTCACGTATGGTGGCTTCTTTATATGCAACATACCTAAGACAGGGAATTGAGGGGTTTGCCCATGGGCTATCAACATACACGACAGGGTAGTGTGTGTACAAATGTACCCGCAGCCAGGGTTAAAGGCCCTATTACAGAGAGGTTGGTGGTGGCAGTGGTGGTTTGGGTGTGTGATAGGTGTGAGCAGAGTGCATACACAGGGTTTCGCAGGCAGACGTGGTGCCTACGGCGTGTGTCTCTGAAGGAGTGTGCATAGCACTTGTGACTTGTTGAGAGTGAGTTTATCTGAGGTGCATGCATGTACCTTGGGGCTGTGCAAGCAGGCTTTGGCTGTTGGTGTGTAAACGTGCGTGTGCACACTCAGCGGTGAGGACATGAGTGTGATTGTGGTGGAGGCTGCCTGTCCACAGAGACGTACACTGCTGAGGCTCCTTTGATGCTGCGGTAGGTACCTGAGGGACGTGAATGCAAACATGGACGGCACAGGGTATGCCAGCGTGGCGTGCCTAAAGAGCTGTGCGATTCAGCCTGTGTGTGCATGAGAAATGTGTTTGCAGACTCGAGAATGCATTTCACAGGGAAACAGAAAGGCTGCATTGTGTGGAGTGCCTGCAGCTGGGAGCTCTTTCAAGTGGAAATATTCGGAGCACTCATTTTGAACATGGATTTTGTGTTGATGTTTGTGCATTGGAGTCTATCTGTGCAGGCTTGATTATTGGGTGTACACATGCAGACGGGGACTTGGGGAACTGTGAGTACCTGGAGGTGTGTGTGTGTGTGTGTGTGTGTGTGTGTGTGTGTGTGTGTGCAGGGTGTTGTGGGTGCACACTGTGCACACTGGCTGAGTGTCTGCCAAGGAAGGCAGTTGTGTTTGCACGTACAACCAGAAGGTGTGTCCACCTGGACAATGGTGCTTGCACTTGGCAGAATGCTTTCAAGATACAGGCTTCCTTTTTCCTCCAGCTAGAGATCTTCATGGGCTGCTGTGATCCCTGAAAACTGGCTTCCTGACTGAGTGCTGGGGCTCACACCTGAAATCCTAGCTCATCAGGAGGCTGAGATTGGAGGATCCTGCTTCAAAGCCAGCCTGGCAAGACTTGTATCTCCCATTAACTGCCCAAAAGCTGAAATTGGAGGTATGGCTCAAAGTGGTAGTCTTGAGCACAAAAACTCAGGGACAGCACCCAGATACTAAGTTCAAGTCCCAGGAGTGGCATGCACACACATATACAGATGCACACATACATGAGCGTATACACACACACACACACACACACACACACACACACACACACACAAAGAGCTGGCCTCCTGGGCAGGGACAGAGGACAAAGCATGAACTCAGCCAAGGTGGGCCAACCTCTGCGGCAGACTTGTGTGGAGCTGGCTGCCCAGGAAGACAATTAAAAATAAATAAAAATGTCTCCAGGAACCCTTGAGCTCCCTGGGAAGCGAGGGAGGTGCAAGTTAGGGAGAGGAAGAGAGGGACTTTAAGGGGGGAAAAAGTATAACCAGGAAAAGAAGGAAGAGGGAGGTAAGAAGAGAGCAAGCGGATGAGCAATTTAGTTGAGCCCGAGGCGGAAGTCACGGTAGCGGTGGCAGCAGCTAATGGCTGACAAGTTGTGTGTGCTTTACATGCCCATTAACTCACTTACTCCGTAAAAAATGCATGGGTGCCACCGCTCAGACGCGCCTCGGCTGCTACCGGAGGCCTCCCAAGGCACCTGCCTCCACTCCACGGTCCCAGGGACAGCTCAGCCTGGGACGGAGGCTGTCAGGGAGTGAGGCAGAAGTCCCCGAGCTGTAACTAACTAAAAGAAGCCAGGCAGCGCCCAGAGGAAGTCAGGCATCAGCATTGGAAAAAAAAAAAAATCCAGTGAGCTCTTCCTCTCTGGAATTCTTTTGTATAATATTAGCTTTTAAAGGGACGCCATCTTGCAACAGGAATGTCTAGAGTGCTGAGAGAGAGACAGAGACAGAGAGAGACAGAGAAAAAGAGGAGGAGGAGGAGGAGGAAGAGGAGGAGGAGGA
>NW_012268950.1:0-4084 GCF_000151885.1 Dipodomys ordii
AGCATGCATGTTTAACCCAAGAACCTCATTCCTCAGTCGTGTATTATTTATTGAAAGAACAAAAATTACTACATTGATGTCATTCATCTCTGGTGGACTCTTAGAATGGGGTTTGCAAGGTTAAGTAGGGAAGCTGTCCCCATCACTGTTTCTATCCTCGGGCCCAGCTGGAGAAGGGAGACACAACTCACTCGTAGGTGGGTCTGGTCTGGGACCAGCCATACAGGCTGTGGACGTCATAGTGCCGCACCCGCGAGCCGTCTGGAAGGATCTGCTCGCTCTCCATGCACAGGGTCTTGCTGCTCAGGCCTCTGTCCCTGCCTGCCAAATCTAAGGGGCACGGGGAGGAAACACAGAGCTCATATCTTCAAACCCTAACAAATCTTTATGGCATTTGACTCTGGACCTTAAGGCTAACTTCACTTCTGAATGGCCTCTGCCTCACCAGTCACAGAACAGTGCACTTGGTGAGTTGCGCTGGTACTGCAGGTATTTTCCATATCAACATGACTGGAAAAAGTACTGATGTCAGAAATGACAGCGTTTTCAAGCATTTACTTTAGAGCAGGCCCTGATCCAGGATTTTGGGGAGGAAGGGGAAAGCAGTTCCTGGGACTTGAATTCTAGGCCTGGGCGCTATCCCTGAGCTTCTTTTGTGTAAGGCTAGTGCTCTACCATTTGTACAACAGCACCAATTCTGGCTTTTCAAGTAGTTTATTGGAGATAAAAGTCTCACGTAGTTTCCTACCCAGGTTGGATTTGAACAACTATCCTCAGATCTTAACCTCTTGGATAACTCACATGAGTTACCCCAGGTAGCATGAGCCTCTAATCTTTATAATTCTTATAAAAAATCTCCACAGACTAGAAAGGTTTATCTATATCTTATATATTAGAATTTTAAGATTTGGAAATAATGCAAAGTTCATAAAATTTTGCACAAGTCAAGGAAAATAACTGAAATGGACACATAGAAGGACAAGGGTAACTCCATAGTCCAAAGGTCTTATGACAAGGAAATCAGCTTCATCATACCCACTGATGGCAAAAGACATTCCTGTGGATAAATTACTGAGAAACTAAGAACTCTAGCTATGAAAATCATTTACAGATACAGAAAATACAGCCATTATAGAACACATACTCTATGTAAAAACTGAACTATGTAACTTGAGGCCAGGATGGACAGAACTAGGGGAGAACTACAGAAGGGTGACATTGACCATGATACATTGCACCTCTGGAATTAAAACCCCTTTGGACAACTACTACATTCCAGAAATTCTCTAATAAACTGAATACATCCTATGAATGAAAGCCCTGAATGTGCTATTTACTGGCCCCCAGTAAACCAGAGTTCTATAAGGACTGGCCCTCAGTGGTCAGGCTAAACCTCTGCAGGTTGGGGTTGGGCAGAATTTGTCTAGCCATGTCTTGGCTGATTAAGGAGGCCCCGGGTCCTTACGTGGCATGTAGGGAGGCCGGTTCAGAGTTGTATCCCTGCAGCCAGGAGCAACTGCCCCGTTCACGAAGCTCGAAGGTTCATTCATATCCTACAAATGTCACACACACACATATACATATATACTTGGTGTAGTTATAAAGAAAATAACACTATGTCAACTCAATTGTGGATGAATAATTTCACCATCTCACATTTCCAGGTGATGCTGGCCAGAGAGGATCATCACATGAAGGAAAAAAATTAGCTAAAAATAGCAATTCACATCTACCTACCGACAACCCAAGAGTGTTATATGAAAAGATAACCTGCAGTGTAAGCAGAGTTCTAATAAATTAGTAGTAATCACCCTAGTTATTTCACAGCAGAAATTTATGCCTTGTACAACTGCACAGTATAAAGGGTCTCTGGGCTGATTTGGAAAAAGTACAGTCTGAGATATGCAAAATCTTTCTTGAAGGAATGTTAGTGTCTTGACTAAGGTCAGTGATCCCTATGCAAGTTGAGGTTCACACAACAGCTAACCGTGTGTACACAGAAAAGCACCCTGCACTCACAATCCACATGCCATCAAACTTCAAGCTCTTCTCTGGACTCTGTGGATTGTTGTAGAGCTCTTCCATTTCCCTCTTCCACCATAGAGCAGTCGAGTTCCGGAAAAAGTCTGGGAAGGCCACATAAGCTCTGTATTGCTATGAAAATAAAACACAATTCATTTGTTCCAGACCAAGTACACAAGATAGCAAACAAGAGAAGTACTGAAATCTTTAACTCATGCTAATACTTGTACAGCATGGGGGTAGAGAGTGTGAGAGATAGTCTGAATGACTCCTTTATAATATAAAGTTTTTAGATTACTGCAAAAAAGAAGTAGAAAGAAGAGAGATGAGCACAAACTATACATCCTTTATGCATTTGAAAAACATATATACACTTTTTGTCTTCCACATACATGCACGAATGGTGATAACCAATTCACTGAACTGATGGTCCTAGCCTTAAAGCTTGATCCTCAACTGTCCTCTTACTTCCCAAGGACTTCACAGAAACAAAGGAGCAAGGGACCGACTGCAGCTAGCAGGGTCAGACTTCAGATGCACTGTGCAAGTTTGGGAAGAATCATCCAGTTGCTATCCCCTCTAGGAACTAGGTGTCAGTAAGGCCCCAGTTGAGCATATGTCTCTCTTTGCAGACCTCGGTTCTGGCTACTTTCAGGATCCCATGAAATCCTTAGTTGTGGGTAAGGAGAAAGTTTCAGCCTTCCTTTCTCTTCCTCTTTCCTCAAATAATAAAACAAATGTCAACATCTTACCATCAAAGTGGAATCCAAGGTCTCATTGCTTCACTACATTGAAACTCTTTTGAGAACAAGAACTTTAATTTATAGTCCCTATTTTCTTTGTCAAAGTTGAACTTAAGTCATCAAGCCCTTGCTCAGGTTTTTCACTTATGGCTGCCATGTACCAATTGACCTACACTTCTTGGTTTTTGTTGGATAATTGGAGACAAGAGTCACACAAGTTTGTCTACACAAGCTGGATCAATACTTCAATTCTAAAATCTCAGATTCGTGAGTAGCTATAGGCACAAGCCACTGGCACCCACCTTAATAAAGATTGTATCATTAATCTCCATATCCATTCTAGGCTTACTTTACAGCCTGGTAACTAACAAGTTAATGAGAATGAACACTAGTTATATACTTGGACATATTAATAATAATAACAAACAAAGGTTCAGGTATGCATTCACACCATCATACAATAGCAAACATAAAAAAGCCTTTCTGCGGCTCCATGTTTCTTCATGTAGAAGATGATGGTCCTTGGTGTATTCAGACAATGCCTTTCCTGGGTGGATCTCTGTGTTATGAGAATCAATGAGCTAAAAAACACTGGTGGCAAGGGTAGATAGAATGTCAGAGAGAACACCAGGCTTGAGAGAATGTAGCCTTCACAAACCAGACCAACTTATACTGCTGTGCTGAGCACACAGAGACCAGCTTCATCCCTTCAGACTTGGCAGGTATCCTGAAATAAGGTTTTGTTTAATTTCCTAGATTCCCTGTCCAGGTGACCAAAGCAACCTATGCTGTGACAAATATCCTGTCTGTGAATTGTAATTGTTGAAGAGCCAAGGGTAAGACAAGGTACTTGCTCTCTAGAAGAATTTCCATCACAACCCTGAGAACCTAGCTCACGGGTACTCATAGAACATTTGATAGCAAAGAAAACATGTGTTGAATAAGTCCTAATGCATTAGTTCACGGGGTCCAAACCTGAGCCAAATGATAAGACCAAAGTTATTCTGGGCCATATATTCATTCAAGCAAACTATCATAACTATTAGAAGCAAAATTTTAACAGAAGCCTCAAAACTAAGTGCCCAAAATAAATTTAGAAACCTAAGATAAAAGTTGGGACCATAATTTATCATTGTGGACAAGGAAATATTTCTCCACAAGTTTAAGAAGTAAAGAATGGGCTGGGAATTAGGCTCAGTGGTAGAGCTCTTGCCTCGCAAACATGAGGCCCTGGGTTTGATCCCTCAGCAGGAAATAAGCAGAATAAAGCCAGAAGTGGCACTGTGGATCAAGTGGTAGGGAGCTAGCCTTGATCTGAA
>NW_012268951.1:0-1111 GCF_000151885.1 Dipodomys ordii
GCTCGCCTTGAGCTGAAGAGCTGAGGGACAGCGCCCAGGCCCAGAGTTCAAGTCCCACGACCGACAAAAAAAAAAAAGTCATTCTTCAGAATCAGAATTTAGATTGGAATTCTGTGCTCAAGGTATGCTACTACTTTGCTACCAAGAACCTTAATTTCAAAACTTGAAGGAAATCAGGAATAATAATACCTGCCACGAGAGTTATTGTGCAGCCTGAGATAGCATATGCTTGAAGCAAGGCAGAGAAAACCCCCTATAATCTTCACAGCTAGCACGAGAAATCCTATTAGGAAGTGAACCGTCTGCTGGGGAACTGTCCTGAGAAGGAGCTTGGGGAGAAGGTGGACTATATATAGAGAGAAGGGAAAATACTTTCTTCAAAGGTAAGCCTGACCGGGTGCCAGTGGCTCACATCTGTGACCCTAGCTACTCAGGAGGCTGAGATCTGGAGGCTTGCAATTTAAGGCCAGCTCAGACAGAGAAGATTGAGAAACTCCATCTCCAACTATCCAGAAAAATACAGGCCTGCAGGCATTGCTCAAATAGTAGAGCACCAGCCTAGCAAGCATGAGACATTGAGTTCAAACTCAAGTACCACTGAGAAAGAGAGAGAGAGAGGCGAAAAGAGAGAGGAACCCATTCCTAGACTCCTACGGTTAAACCATACCCAGGTTACTGACAAAGATTGGCAAGTAAGGTAACTTATGGGTCTCCAGGCCCAAGCAGCAGTGGAGGAGGATGAAAAAGCTGATATGGGACAGAACCCAAAATCTCTGCCTCTGAGCTCCTACAGTAAAACCCTACACTTCCCACTCACCTCTCTCCTCTTGAGAGCCTTCGTCTTCCTCCCTTCCTCCACCTCCCCTAACCTACCCCAGTCCTAGGTGAGTCCCTGAGAGATCACTGATTATCATTTATCATACAAACCTGAGAATGTATACCGAGAACCTTGTCTGAGAGGCTAATGTCAAGAGACCGAGTTCTGGGCTGGGAAGGTGGCTCAATGGTAGAACGTTTGCCTTGCATGCATGAGGCCCTGGGTTCGATTCCTCAGGACCACATAAGCAAAAAGAAAAAAGCCAGAAGTGGCACTGTGGCTCAAGTGGTAGAG
>NW_012268951.1:5561-6796 GCF_000151885.1 Dipodomys ordii
TTTTTGGGTCCGGTCGTGGGGCCTGAACTCTGGGCCTGGGCGTTGTCCCTCAGCTCTTCAGCTCAAGGCTAGCGCTCTACCTCTTGAGCCACAGCGCCATTTTCGGATTTTTTCTTTTTGCTTATGTGGTGCTGGGGAATCGAACCCAGGGCCTCATGCATGCAAGGCAAGCACTCTACCACTGAGCCACCTCCCCAGACCCCAGGAGGCAGAGATCTAAGGATCAAGGTTTGAAGCTTGCCCAGTAGGAAAATCCATGAGACTCTTATCTCCAATAAACTACTCTGAGAAAGTTGGAAGTGGTGTTGTGGCTCAGTGGTAGAACACTGGTCTTGAGCAAAAAGAAACTCAGGGATAGTGTCTAGGTCCTCAGTTCAAGCCCCAGGACCAGCACAAAAAAGAAGGCTCAGGAAAGAGAGGTTAATCTTTAGTGTTAAATACCCCAATATGAGGAACAATAACAATAGAAGCAATGAGGTTAAACGGTGCCTCCAGAACATTTTCTTCCTGAGTCTGACTTCCATCCAATTGTCCTGACTTTCCCCAAGCCTTGGTTGAATTCTTGGTAAATTTCACATGGTAAAAGGATTCAAGCTTGGAAATCAGACAAATTTTATATACAGATGTTAAGGTTCAAGAAAGATGACAAACCACTTGTTAGCTGAGTACATTTACTTAAGCTTCTTAAAGATTTAGCTTCCTTAACTTAAGATGAAGATGATGATACTTTCCCCTTTAGATGAAGATGGATGATGGGAAGTAAAGGAGCCTAAAAGAAGCAGTTGGAGCTCAATAAATGTCAGTTTCATACTCCATGCCTTTTGTGAAATTCTTGGGCTGTGGAATCCCAGATCCCTGATAGGTTTGTGATTGATATTTTGTCCAGATAGAGCAAGGACATCAGACTTTGATGGCTTTTTTTTTTACTCAAGTACATTCCATCCTGAGTACATAAATTATAAGAGAAAAGGCTCTTCCACCATCCCAAGATTGTTTAGTATACGGTTTCTACCTGCAGCCTCATGGTGGTAACTGCTGGGCTGTCAGCACCAAACACATGGACAGCTCCTCCCAGGACCTCCTTAATTCAAATTCTGAAACCTGGCCTCTGCCCATGGTTCTGATCAATATCTCCCTGCCTTTCTCTCTCTTCTTGCCACAACTTTAAGCACTTAGGTTAGAATCTACATGTATGGGGGCTGGGAAGATGGCTCAGTGGTAGAGCGCTTGCCTTG
>NW_012268952.1:0-426 GCF_000151885.1 Dipodomys ordii
GAAAAGTGAAGTTTATGAAAGTGGGCAGCTCTAAGCTGGATCGGGGTGTCAGAGTTCAGGTCTAATGGGGAGACTGGAGTCTCGAACCAGGCACAGCTGCGAGTCCTCAGGGAAAAGCCCACCTTCAGCAGGCGGGCGGAGGAAACAGGTGGGCCAACCACTTCCCGGTGGCGGGCACGGGCCACGGGTGAGCCTGTCAATCACGACGCCCGCCCGGGAACCGGGCCCCCGGGTCAGCACCCGGAGCTGGGCTGGGGACGAAGTTCTACTTTCTTTAAGGCGCAGGAAGTGATTCTGGGTCTGTCAGCTCGCGGCCATCTGGGTGACCGCAGGCGCGCGGGGAGGCGCTCGGGGCCGGCCCGGGCCGCCTTCCCTCCGGACCCGGCCGTCCTCCGACGACTGGAGCCCCTTCCGCGGCGTCGGCTT
>NW_012268952.1:2876-4800 GCF_000151885.1 Dipodomys ordii
GTAGAGCGCTAGCCTTGAGCTGAAGAGCTGAGGGACAGCACCCAGGCCCAGAGTTCAGGCCCCACGACCGGACCCAAAAAAAAAAAAAGATTAAAAAATAATAGTAAAGAAGGGTGTTCCTTTTGGCTTATAAACTCTTCCTTTGGCTTAATAAACTAATTAAATTAATAAATTTTACTCTTATTTTTGCTCCTTTTGCTCCTAGTGAGTATTGAAGCATCTGTAGTCGTGGCCCCGGAGTCACGACCATGAGGGTTCAGTTGTCTGACCTGAAATAAACTTCCCAGTTACCACCTCACCATAAAGGCTGTAACCAATAGGGGTTTGGAATGTGCTCAGGTTCCAGTCTTGACTCTGCATGCATTCTGTAACCTGCTTAATTTTGTCTTGAAATGGTATGTCTTGGTACTAGCTTGAATCTAGTCTTTAAAACAGAGGCAAAGCAGGCAGAAAAAGAAAGGCATGTAGTTTCTATGGGAACACCATTATCGAAGCTGAAATTTAAGAGAGGAGAAAGCCCCTAAGGAACTGAAGAAAGTGGGGAAATAAAACACAGAAGACAAGAGGACTTTCTCTAAAGTTCCAAACCATTTACATTGGTCTGAAGATGGAGGGCGGCTTACACCGTTAATCTTAGCACTCAGGAGGCTGAGGCCGGAGAAGTGTGATTTGAGGCAAGCCTGGCCTACGTACCAAGACCTAGTCTCAAAAAAATAAAGTGTGTGTGTGTGTGTGTGTGTGTGTGTATAAACATTTGATTAGAAGAATATGTTCATGGATTCCTTAGGGACACTGGAAAAGCCCCCAGAGGCATTTTCCCTTTGGACTTTGTACTATGTCTTTTCTCTGCCTTCTGAGTGAAAGAGCAGCCAGAGGAAATCTTAGAACCTGAAAACCTTTCAGTGATGGCTGAGTGAAGGACTGAACTGCACCTGTGGAAGTTTCAGCAGCTTCCGTAACCTGAGAAATGAAGCCAAGTTCACCTTACCACCCCACTGGGAGATATGGCAGTGTGTGTGTGTGTGTGTGTGTGTGTGTGTGTGTGTGTGTGTGTGTGTGTGTGTGTGTGTCCTGATCTCTCTCATCAACTTTACAGGAAAAAGAGAAAAATGATGGCTTAAGTACAGCCTCTCTTGTGCTTTGTTTGATAAGTAACCTACATGTGGTATATAACCTACATGTGGTATAAATATTCCAGCCAAGAAACAAAGGTTGAGCTGAGGTAGATCTATCAGGTACACTGAGTTTTGCATTTTTGCCCTCCTTATTCTGAGAGCAATTTCTGGTTTTCTTTCATTGCATTGATCCACTCATCCAACAGTTTCTTGTGGTCTCTGTGGAGGCTAAGAAAGGCATTTTGCCCTATGTTGTAGGCTCTTCCTTTAAGCTGATAACCACTGCCAACAAAGAGTGAACGTGTGCTTTATGTCAGACACTGTCCTCGGCACTTTACAAGTCTGAAGCCTTTCGATCCTCACAGCAGCTCTACCAAACAGTTACCATTGCTGTCCATACTGCAGATGCACCTGGGGCCCTCAGCTTGTCTCCTCATCCAGGGCGTTTTTCTACCTGCACCACTGTCCACAGGTCCCACCCCAAATCATTGCGCCACCCCCACCCCCATGCCTTGATCTGAAAATGTTCTCATCTGAAAATTCCCTGCACTGGCTATGCCTCTCCAGTGACAGACGTGGAGGCCTGGAGCTTAAGGCTAAGCCTCTGGACGTGGTGCTGTCGCTCAAGTGGTAGAGCAAGGTACCTTGAGCTGAAGAGCTGAGTCCAGCCCAGGTTCAAGCCCCATGACCGACAAAAAACAAATATATTAATTTTAGGGCTGGGAAGGTGGCTCAGTGGTAGAGCGCTTGCCTTGCATGCCTGAGGCCCTGGGTTTGATTTCTCAGCACCACATAAACAGAAAAAAAAA
>NW_012268953.1:0-5677 GCF_000151885.1 Dipodomys ordii
GGAGCCGCCCCGTGGGCTCACTGCGTGTCTACGCCCTACCCGAGGACACGGGAGCCGGCCCGTGGGCTCACTGCGTGTCTACGCCCTACCCGAGGACACGGGAGCCGCCCCGTGGGCTCACTGCGTGTCTACGCTCTCTATCCATGGACACAGGAGCCGCCCCGTGGGCTCACTGCGTGTCTACGCTCTACCCGAGGACACAGGAGCCGCCCCATGGGCTCACTGCGTGTCTACGCCCTACCTGAGGACACAGGAGCCGCCCCGTGGGCTCACTGCGTGTCTACGCTCTCTATCCACAGACACAGGAGCCGCCCCGTGGGCTCACTGCGTGTCTACGCTCTCTATCCACAGACACAGGAGCCGCCCCGTGGGCTCACTGCGTGTCTACGCTCTCTATCCACGGACATGGGAGCCGGCCCGTGGGCTCACTGCGTGTCTACGCTCTCTATCCATGGACACAGGAGCCGCCCCGTGGGCTCACTGCGTGTCTACGCTCTCTATCCATGGACACAGGAGCCGCCCCGTGGGCTCACTGCGTGTCTACGCTCTCTATCCACGGACATGGGAGCCGCCCCGTGGGCTCACTGCGTGTCTACGCTCTCTATCCATGGACACAGGAGCCGCCCCGGGGCTCACTGCGTGTCTACGCTCTCTATCCACGGACACGGGAGCCGCCCCGTGGGCTCACTGCGTGTCTACGCTCTACCTGCGGACACGGGAGCCACCCCGTGGGCTCACTGCGTGTCTACGCCCTACCCTCGGACACGGGAGCCGCCCTGGCATGATGAAGCCCTGGCCTTTGAATCTGTGAGCATGCATACAGGGACACACCTGTGTGTGCGTGAGTGTGCACGTGTCTAGCCCTGGGGCTTGCATTCAAGGCCTGCGTGATGGGACTCTGCTTTGTTCGCATAACTCACTATTGTTCCCACGGCTTGGCCAGACTCCCCTTCCCCAAATCCTCCAGCCCGGAATCTTCACTCCCCACCCTCTCAGGTGACAGCCGGACAGACCCGGGAAAGTCTTTGAACCCTCCAGCTACCTGGCACCCTGCCCCCACCCGTGACCCCCTATTTAAGTCCCTCCACCCCAGCCGCCGTCAAGCCACGCCTTGTGTCTCCTGACTCTCCCGTCACCATGGCGACCCTCTTCAACCTTCCGTTACAGTTGACCCGGTCTGTCCAGGCTGTTCCCTGCTCTTTATTATAATGACTCAGTTTCCTAACACTGGGTGCTGTCTCTGAGCTTTTTTTGCTCATAGCTGGTGCTCTACCGCTTGAGCTACAGCACCACTTCCGGTTTTCTGGTGGTTCATTGGAGATAAGAGTCTCATGGACGTTCCTGCCCAGGCTGGCTTGGAACCGTGATCCTCAGATCTCAGCCTCCTGAGTGGCTAGGATCACAGATGTGAGCCACGGGTGCCCAGCTTCTGTGAGAGGTTTGGAGGGTCAAGGAGGAAGGGGGCACTTCCCTGGCCCGGTGGGACACTTCTGGTGACCAGCGTGTCACAGAAACCTGGTCCTGGTCTGGGGAGTGGGAGGCAGCAGCTGGACTTCCTGTCCTGGCTTTGTCCAGGTGTGGGCCGCAGGGACGGCCCCTTCAGCTGCCTGGATCCACCCTGGCCTTGTGTGTCTGGCCCAGTGAGCCAGGCCACCCCTTGCGGGCCTGCAGAGGGCGAGGCTCCCTGGGGGTTGGGGTCCCGGCCACGCCAGTGTCTCTGGCACGCCCAGCCCGAAGCCTCTTCTTGGAGAGGTTCTACAGAGCTTCCTTCACATGGCCCCGCATGAGCCACGCCCTGAGCCCCAGGTACAAACGGCCAGAGCAAAGATGAGTCCAGATGGGATGGAGTCTCATGGCTCACTCTACGGGAACCGTTCCATTGCTCAGGAGAAGTCTGACCGCTTCACCTGTGAGGACTGGGGCACAGAGAGCTACGAACACAGTGCCGGACATCTGCGGCCTCAGGCAACGCCCACCCCTCACTGGACACCACAGGACCCTCACATTCCACCCCCCGTGCACACACCAAGCTCTGAGATTGACCACAGGACCCGCCCTCCCCACCCAGCACTTGGACTTGGATAAACGCAGCCCCTGTGTTCCTGTGGCTTTCTTTTTCCTGCCTTTCTCTGGGCCATCGCCTTTGTTTCTCCACCTACACAGACTCCCCTTGCAGGGAAGAAGAACTTGATTGGCCAGCCTGGATGCTATGACTCCCCCGTGTATCTGGAAGGCAGTCTTGGCTCTGCCCCAGGCTCCCGTGGAGTTAAGGAGAGTAGAAGAGGGTCCAGCCGGGTGCCGGCGGTGGCTCAGGCCTATAATCCTACCTGACAGCGGAGGATCACAGTTGGAAGCCAGCCTGGGCAGGAAACACCCTGAGACGCTATCTCCAAAGAAAAACTACTTAAAAAAGACAGAAGTGGCATCGTGGCTCAAGTGGTAGAGCACTGACCTTGAACAAAAGAAGCTCAGGGACAGCGCCCAGCCCCAGAGATGAAGCTCCAGGACCAGCAAAAACGAAAAGCGAGCCTGACTACGTCTCAGACGGGCCTGTCCGCAGCTCTGCCCGCAGAGCCGGCCCGTGGCCAGGCCCAGGGAACGCGAGCTGGTGCCAGCTCCCGCGCCATCCTCAGCGCGTGGTCTGCAGTGAGCTGCGTGCGACGTGCTGGGGCTTCCCTTCCTACCCCGGAGCCACCCGTGTTTGCGGAGCCTCAGGAGGCGTGGGGAGGGGGCTGGTATGCAGGAGGTCTGTGCAGGTTAACGGGGGCCCGGGAGCGCCCCAAATTGCGATGGCATAGCCAGGGAGGGGTGGGGTACAGGGCAGCCCGAGGGGGGCAGGGAGCACTGGCAGCGAAGGGCAGGCACCTGGCGGGAGGAGCGGGGACGGGGTGGGTCAGGGTTGTACGCACCCCTACATCCTGTGCGCCTGGTCTCTCCCACCTTGGGGACATGGCTCCGTGTGACTTGCTTTGGTCAGTGGTGTTAGTGGGGGTCAAAGCCGCCACTCAAGCTTCTGGGTGGCTTGCTTTGCCCCTAGAAGAGTCAGGCGAAGGCCTGAAGCCCAGCAGCCACACCCAGCTACATCCCGTCAAAGTCCAGCCGAGCCCAGCACCCCCAGAGCCCCAGGGCTGATTCTCACCGTGCACCGCTCTGGGCACCCTGGGCGGGGGGAGGGAGTGACTCCGAGCTGCACGGCCCAAGACACCAAACGTGTTAGAGAGGAGAGCTTGGCACTAAAGAGCTTTGAAAGGCTGTGAAGTCCCCAGAACAGAGCCCCGCTGCCACTGCGATTAATCCTCCAAACCCTTCTTCACCTCAACGAAACCTTTGTTCCTCCCCCTCTGACTTCCCTGCTAGTCGCAGAAAAAGAACCAAGGAAAATAACCAAGATTTCAGCTCCATTAATTTTTCAGGGCACCATAAATTAAAGAGCAATTGTAAAGCAGTCAATTTCTGTGGGAAAATAAGTCTCCATGATTGTGCTTCAGTCTAATTACATGGAAGGCTAAGTAGCGCTATTAATATCCAGATCACACATAGTCCCGAGAAAGATGCTGGGCAGAGGTGGCCCTGGGACAAGTGGCCATGTCAGACACCAAGGACAGCTGCGGGGATGGAGGCGGCCAGCCTCCTCCACCAGAAGTCTCCACTGACCTGCTTATCCCTGTGGATAGAGACCACCGATCAGCCATCCATTATCCATCATCCATCCATCCATCATGCATCATCCTTATACCTATCATCCATCATCCATCCATCATCCAACATCATAATCCATCCATAATTTATCTATCCATCATCTATCATCCGTCCACCTATCATCCATCCATCATCCATCATCCATCCATCATCCAACATCATAATCCATCCATCATCCATCCATCATCCAACATCATAATCCATCCATCATCCAACATCATAATCCATCCATCATCTATCCATCCATCCATCCATCATCCAACATCATAATCCATCCATCATCCATCCATCCATCCATCATCCAACATCATAATCCATCCATCATAATCCATCCATCATCCATCCATCATCCATCCATCATCCAACATCATAATCCATGCATCATAATCCATCCATCATCCATCCATCATCCAATATCATCATCCATCCACCACCATCCAACATCATAATCCATCCATCATCCAACATCATAATCCATCCATCATCCAACATCATAATCCATCCATCATCCATCCATCCATCCATCCATCATCCAACATCATAATCCATCCATCATTTATTCATCCATCCATCATCCTTCCACCTATCATCCATCCATCATCCATCCATCATCCTTCCACCTACCATCCATTCACCATTTATCATCCATCCATCCATCATCCATACATCCATAAATCCATATCATTCTTCCACCTATCATCCATCCATCATCCTTCCATCTATCATCCATCCATTCATTATTCATTCATCTATCTATCTATCTATCTATCCATCCATCACTGAACCTTCATATAACAACTTAAAGATGATTTCTTTGAATGGTCTCTTTGAAAGGCAATCACATCGAACCTCAGAACTGTGACTGTTCTCCTTCAGAGTAAAAGGGACTTGGTGGCCATCACAGTGAAGGCGTGGGAATCACTGGGGTGGGCGCACAGTGTGACCACATGGATCCATCACAAGGGGGAGACTTCCCATGCGTACACCTAGGGGCATGCGTGACTCATGTGTGCACCATGCACACCCATGCACATGCACAGCGGCCATCACAGAAATGGAGCAGAGGTTTGGTTACATGGCCCTAGAAGATGGAATGTGATGCAGCCATTAGCCAAGGGACACTGCAGCGACCAGCACCTGGGAAAGAGGAGGATGCTCCCTGGAGTGGTAGCAGCAACAGCAGCGCCTGCTCAGCCTCTCCCAGGCCCTGGCCTCTCCCACGCAGCCACTCAGGCCCGGGGAGGGGCGGGCTCTCCACGGCCCAGCCTCTCCCAGGCCCTGGCCTCTCCCACGCGGCCCCTCAGGCCCGGGGAGGGGCGGGCTCTCCACGGCCCAGTTCCGCCCCACCCTGCACAGCTCTTCTTCTCTGCCTGGGACCTCCTCTCTTGCACTTACTTCCCATGGGGCCACAGGCCACGGCTCCCAGGGAGGACTGAAGGACAATTCACTCTTCCTGCTGAGGAGGAAGGGAAAGGTCCAGTGATGCTGGTAGGGGAAGGTGTGTGGAACATTCTGGAAGTAGGTGCCACGATTGGTATGCAAAGAGGAGCCACAGAGGGGCGCCTTCCCACAGTGGCTGTGACTTCCTGATTCTGCCTCACCAGCCTCCGTGCGACTCATGTCCCTCACGTCTAACTGCTGTCACACACCAGTGCCACGTGGTGTGACTCCTGACACCAACCCACAGCCACACAGCAGTGACACCAACCCACAGCCACCCAGCAGTGACACCAACCCACAGCCACCCAGCAGTGACGCCAACCCACAGCCACCCAGCAGTGACACCAACCCACAGCCACACAGCAGTGACACCAACCCACAGCGACACAGCAGTGACACCAACACACAGCCACACAGCAGTGACACCAACCCACAGCCACACAGCAGTGACACCAACCCACAGCCACACAGCAGTGACACCAACCCACAGCCACACAGCAGTGACGCCAACCCACAGCCACACAGCAGTGACACCAAC
>NW_012268954.1:0-1478 GCF_000151885.1 Dipodomys ordii
CTCCATACTGCTTTCCAAAGTGGTTGAACAAGTTTACACTCCCACCAACAATGCAGTAGGGTTCCCTTTTGGCCACATCCCCTCCAGCATCTGTTGTTAATGAGACGTACAAGACACTATGTTGAAAACGAACTACAATTTTGGGGGTGGGGGAATAGGAGAAGGGGGGAGGGAAGAGTTAGGGAGATGGGGAGGAAAGGGATAGTAGGGGAAAAACAAAGGAGGGGGTAACAATGCTCAATAGGAAATGTACTTATTACCTTACTCATGTAACTGTAATCCCTCTTTACAGTGTCTTTACAATAAAAATAAATAAATAAAAGTAATTTAGTACAAAAAAATCACTAGTTTTTCTCTTTGCACATCAAGATTTTATGTCCTTTGAGCACATGGAGATTAGAGCCTACAGCCACAAAAATTTTGCTTTCAGGGAGCATGCAGTGATAAAGTTGGGCACAAACACAGCTATCAGTTTTTCTCTATGGAAAAAGAGATCCCCCCCCCCACCATAGAAAGTTTAGTTACTGGCACTTAAGGCTTTACAATCAGGAAGATGTAGGTTGACAGTTTGGCTTCTCCATGTCATGGCTATGTTAGCCCTGGCAAGTTAATTAGTTTCTCCAAGGCTTATTTGCATCTGTCCTAACATGAAGATAGAAATACTTTCATTTTAGGATTATTGGAATAATTGGATGGGAAAATGTGTTCAAAGTTCCCAGGATAAGGTGTTATAAATGAGAAATATTGAATAAATCATATGCCTACACACACATACATGTTAATATGGAGATCTTGTCCACTTGTTTTACAAGTGAGTGTGTATTCACTTGTAGCTCCAACCTTTCTTTCTCGAAGACAAAGCTGTTGATGATTATCTGAATTTTGGGACTGAGTCAGACTTGTTGGCCTAAGGATTCACTATTTCTTCATAGCCCAAGCAGCGTCCTTTCACGTTTAACCTCCCACCCACTCCATCCATCCCTCTCCCTCTTAATTCACCTCCCACCTACCCTCACAAAGCATGACTTTCCCTTTCTCCCACTCCAATGTTTTATGCAACAGTCAGGCTGCTCTTTAGTCTAGAAACCCTTGTGAGAGCAAATGAGAATAAATAGTTATTTCAAGCATGAAATGTAGCAACTTGTCTCTCACTTCATCCATGAGTCAAGAAATTTATGGGTCATGGATTTTGAAAGCATCTTCTTTACTGATTTGGACTAAACCTGTTAAGTTGCTCACTCCCTTGGCTTTAGATTTCTTGTTTGTAAAATGATTGTGAAATGAAAAGGTTGGGTTGCTTGTGATGCTGAGCTGTAATGATGAGACGTACTGGGAAAATGTGTTCTGTCGGAGAATGGCAATTGTCTGGATTCTTTTTTTTTTAATTTAATTTTATTTTATTTGTGAACATACTGTACAGAGGGGTTACAATTGCATGGGCAGGATAATGCGTACATTTCTTACCAAGCATTGCAGCC
>NW_012268954.1:14758-18784 GCF_000151885.1 Dipodomys ordii
CTGGGCGCTGTCCCTCAGCTCTTCAGCTCAAGGCTAGCACTCTACCACTTGAGCCACAGCGCCACTTCCGGCTTTTTTCTTTTTGCTTATGTGATGCTGAGGAATTGAACCCAAGGCCTCATGCATGCAAGGCAAGTGCTCTACCACTGAGCCACCTTCTAGCCCTCATTTACTCTCACTTTCTGCATTTCCCTACTCTCTTTTATTCAACAGCTTTCAGTGAGTTTTGTCTTTTTATCTTTAATCACAAATGTATTATATTTCCACCTTCTAACATTCTCATTTCCTTTTTACCCCTAATCCTTTTAAGCAGTCCACATTTACAAACATGTTAGATACATAAGTATGTATTATATGTGTGTATGTATATGCGTATCTTTTATATGTGTGTATGTATATGCGTATATGAGAGAAAATATGTAACCTTTGTCCTGCTAAACCTGGCTTACCTTACTTAACATGATACTATCAAGTTCTATTCTTTTCCCAGCAAACGACATAGTTTTATCTTTAAAAAATAGCAGAATGTACCATATTTTCTTAATCCATTCATCATCTGTAGGACATCTGGGCTGTTCCTATAGCTCAACTATTATAAATAGTGCTGCAGTGTGCATAGTACAAGTGTCTTGTATTCCTTTAAATATATGCCCAATAGTTGTATCATTGGATCATATAATCATCATAATAATTGGAGTTTTACTTTTTTGAGGAGCCTTCATTCTAACTTCTGTAGTGGTTATACTAGTTATTCCCACTAACAATGTGTAAGAGTCCCTTTCTCCTTGATGATGGCCATTCTGATTGAAGTGAGAAGAAATCTCAATGTTGTTTTGACTTGTATTTTCTTTATGGCCAGGGATATTAAGCATTTCTTCATGTATTTATTGACATTTGTACTTCCTCTATAGGCACACTTGTTCAGCTCATTTTCTCTTTTATTAATTGGTTGGTTGATTTATTGAGAGCTTACTTTTTCGAGCTCTGTTTATTTTGGTTATTAATCCCACATCAGAAATATAGCTAGCAAAGATTTTCTCCCATTCTGTAAGCTTCATTTTCAGTCTGTGGATTATTTCCTTTGCTGTGCAGAAGCTTGGTTGATGCAATCCCATTTGCAAATCCTTGTTCTTATTTACTGGGCTGTTAGAGTTTTAGTCAAGAAGTTTCTTCCTACGCCAATATGCTCCATTGTTTCCTTTATTCTTTTTTGTAATAGTTTCCAGCTTTGCTGGGCATATTAATCTAGATTGATAATTATCTTTCAGGGCTTGAAATACATCATCCTATGGGCTCCTTGCTTTTTGAGTTCTGTTGAAAAATGTGTTGTTATTCTAGGTCTGTCTTGTGACTTGTCATTTCTCTGTTGTAGCCTGGTTCTGTATATTTAATATTTTAATTATAATATGTCTAAGGGTATTTCCTTTCCAATCCTCTTGTTCTGAAAGCCTTTTGTACCAAGGTCACTCTCTCATGATTGAAATTTTCTGCTATTAATTTGATGGGTATTTTCTATGCCTTTAGCTAGCATCATTTCTCCTTCTTTTATACCATCATTCCTAGGTTTTTGTCTTTTAATGGCACCTCAGAAGTCTTATTTTATTTTAAATTTAATTGTATCATCAAGGTGTTTTACAGAGGGGCTAGTTACATATGTAAGGTATTGAGTACATTTCTTGTTGAACATTGTTACCCCTCCCTTGTTTTTCTCCCACTTTCCCTCCCTGCACACCTCCCCCAGTTGTAAAGTTTGTTTCCAATAGATTGTCATGTGAGTAGAGCTGTTGTATTGGTTTGTCCTTTGTCTTTTTTCACCATTTTGTTGTCCCCCTTTCCTTCCCTAATTCAGATAAATGTATATACAATACCCAGTACCAAAATCAAATATAGTGATAACAGGGGATAAACCATAGGACAAAAAAGAATGAAAGAAAATATAAATAACTTCACACAGTACATTAAAAACAACAACAACAAAGAAAAACCTCTTGTTTCCGTATCTTGGAGTTCATTTCACTTAGTGTTATCTTATATGTATCTTATATGGCCAACCCTGATGCCCCTCTAGGTGAATGGATCAAGAAAATGTGATACACACACACACACACACACACACAGTGGAATTCTATGCTTCTATCCAAAAAAAATGACATTGCCCCATTTGTAAGGAAATGGAAAGACTTGGAAAAAAATCATATTAAGTGAAATAAGCCAGACCCAAAGAAACATAAGTCCCATGATTTCCCTTATTTGTAGTAATTAGTATATCTCTAGAAGATCACAATAGCTCAATAGCTATATACATATGACTATATAAGATGCTAAGCAAAATGAACTCTAGGATATGGAAACAAGAGGTCTTGCACTTTTATTTGAATTTTCTTAATAAGTCTGTCTTTGTTTGGTTGATTTAATGCCATCATTTTATCTTGAGGCCTTGACACTGTATTTTCAACTTTGTTCATTCTATTAGTAATGCTTTCAACTGTACTTTTATTTGGGTTATTGAACTTTTCATTTCCAGAATTTCAATGGATTTTTTTTCTTTAAATCTCTCTTTTATCCTCTATGTTGTCCTCCATATTTCATTCAGCTGTTTATGTGAATTTTCTTTGAGTTCATTCAACTGTTTATTTGAATTCTCTGTGTTTATTCATCTGTTAAGCAGATGAATTGAAATCATTCTTGTGTTAATACATGTCCTCTTTAATTTCATTGATCATTCATATCATTGTTCTTTTGAATCCATTGTTTGAAATTTCACCCTTTTTGCTATCATTCAAATCTTTTATTGTGGAATTGTAGATATTTGGAGGAGACTTGCATTGCTTTTCCATCCTTATGTTTCTATATTGAGAATTATCTGAGGCCAAGTTGTTGGTAGGAAATTTTAGTCACCTGTAATCTTTCAGTTAAATGTTCTCCGCACACCTTAGCATCTGGTGCTGTTGAAGTTCTGATTCTTACCACTGGACTGAGGAATATGGTTCAGTAGCCAAGTATTCACACTATGTTTAAGGCACTGAGCCTGAGCCTCAGCACTACTCAGATTGAATTAAACTGGCCAAAATCTCTTATGGAAGCATTGGTTATTTGATTCTGGGCTGCTTTCTATAGAAGCATTCCTTTTTTTGTGTACTGGTTGCTGTTACTGACTGCAGGGAGCTTTACAACCCGTGGTGAACTCAACAGTTTCCCATTTGCTCCATACTCCCTTTAGTTTGCATTCTCAGGGACAGCAAGCAATCAACCTTTTGGGTGACCCCCCAAAACGCATCAGCACTGAATTCAGTGCTGACTAACAAAGAATTGAGGGACCTGTTCGCTCTATTATTTCTCTCGTTTTTTATGGACCCTCACCAGTAGTTCACTTTCCTTTATGGGTAAAGAAGCTATGAAAGTTTTGTGATTCAGAATTCTAGATTTAGGCCCTCTGTCCAGACCTTCAGCAAGCACATTAGATAATGAAATTTCCAGGGTCAATCTCAGTGCTTTCAGGCTCTGCACAATAATTCACCTTTCTGTGGGGTAGAAGATGTGGGTATCATGTAATTTGGAGGCTCCGAATGCAGAGCTCTAACCAATCCAATCAGTACACACACACACACTGTCCATGAGATAGTTCCTGAAGGCTGAATACTACTAATCCAGCCACAGGCTCAGGGCTTTGTTTCCATTTAGTCTCAAGTGATGAGTTTCATTCCTAAGACTAGGAGGGTTAGACCTTTGGTCATCCCAGTATGCCATGTTGCTGAAGTAGTTCCTCACTGCTTGAGATTTTCTAGAGGCTCTTCCTCTCTCCATCCACTTCTTTTTTTTTTGTCGGCCGTGGGGCTTGAACTCTGGGCCTGGGCGCTGTCCCTCAGCTCTTCAGCTCAAGGCGAGCGCTCTACCACTTGGGCTACAGCGCCACTTCCGGTTTCTGGTGGTTTTTTTGGAAATAAGAGTCTCACGGTCTCTCCTGCCCGGGCTGGCTTTGAACCGCGATCCTCAGATCTCAGCCTCCTGAGTAGCTAGGATTACAGG
>NW_012268955.1:0-2668 GCF_000151885.1 Dipodomys ordii
AAAAAAAAAAAGTTAGGCAGATATCCTATGACTAATCCACAACCCTTGGCCTCAATTTGAGCTGCTTTTGGGGAGGGGGATGGGAGAGTGGACGCTAAAGTCCTTTAAATGTACTGCGATTTATTGTGAAAGGTCATTGCAGAATAGTATTTGCAATATTCAATAATGATTACTGGTTGCCTTGTGTGGGACAGATTCAGGCGTTAGTCCCTGAGCCCAGGAGTTCAGTGTGCCTGGCACACTGGCCTGTTCCATGGCCCAACACAGGTACAGAGCCATGGCGGTTGGGAGGGGCCAGAGAACTAGCACCGACATGAGCCCTCATACCCAATTTCTTTGTTGCGATGGGGGAGGTCTTTGTTATAAGTAAATCTGAATATTAAACTTCTGCATTTTGCTATACAGCTGGGTAATGATAGCTTAGAGAGCTATAGGCTAGGTGTTACTATTATTTTTTATTTGACAAATTTTAAACCTTATTCGATCATAGGACAATGTTCATATTCAGGGCAGCTAGATCTCCTAAATGTAAACTTCAAAGGTCCTTTTATCCACAGTGCACTATTCTGGACCTTCCATCTTTATTTGAAACCCACTTTTCTTTCGCTCCTCTTAGAAAAGCTGCCACTTTAGAAAAGGACTAAGAAAAGGCAGCAGCGATTTGAATCTGGAAACCCAAAGATGAAGCTACATGTGCCCTAAATAGATGCATTGAGGGTTGGTATTTAGTCCAGATGCGATAGGAGGTTGCCTAGCATGATGAGGGCCCCAGTGTAGCAAGGAACAATGGACAGTGTCAGGAGTCGCTTTTACCCTCGCTCTGGATTTCCTGCTCTTTATCCGTTTCAATCAACTCCTATGTTCCGCCCCATACTTTGTGTTTTGCAGGAGGGAAGCAGCTACTGGCTGGGTTTCTAGCCTCCGTTCAGGACAGTGTGGGGGAGAAAAATTGTTTTATTCATAGAGAAAGGGAGGAAGCAGTCAGTGATAAAAAGTAAATGGAAGAAAAAATAGAGGAACCTGGTTCCTAGAAGAATTGCAGAGTCAATATAATGTGTAATTATGTAGGGATTATAATTTATAAAATGATAGATGAAGTAAGACTAAAATATATATATATATATATATATATATATTTTGGATCCGGTCATGGGACCTGAACTCTGGGCCTGGGTGCTGTCCCTCAGCTCTTCAGCTCAAGGCTAGCGCTCTACCACTTGAGCCACAGCGCCACTTCCCGCTTTTTTTTTTCTGCTTATGTGGTTCTGAGGCCCTCATGCATGCAAGGCAAGAGCTCTACCACTGAGCCACCTTCCCAGCCCCAAGTCTAGGAATTTTTTTTTTGGGGGGGGTTTGGGTCCGGTCGTGGGGCCTGAACTCTGGGTCTGGACGCTGTCCCTCAGCTCTTCAGCTCAAGGCTAGCGCTCTACCACTTGGGCCACAGCACCACTTCCGGCTTTTTTCTTTTTTCTTATGTGGTGCTGAGGAATCGGACCCAGGGCCTCATGCATGCAAGGCAAGCACTCTACCACTGAGCCACATTCCCAGCCCCAAGTCTAGGAATTCTATCTCCAGTTAAGTGACAAAAACCTGGAGGTGTGGCTCAAGAGTCTCAGTACTAGGGACTTCTCTTTCTCCCCCCACCCCATCTCTTTTGGTAGGAAAAGCAAAGATTTATTTTTATTTTTTAATTTTTATTTTCTTAAATTTTTATTGAACTCAGGGCCTGGGCACTGTCTCTGAGCTTCTTTTGCTCAAGGCTAGCACTCTACCACTTGAGCCACAGTGCCACTTCTAGCCTTTTCTGTTGATGTGGTACTGAGGAATCAAACCCAGGACTTCATGCATGCTAGGTGAGCACTCTACCACTAAACCACATTCCCAGCCCAAGCAGAGATTTATTAGGACACTGTTAAAGAAAAATGATGGGCAGCTAGACAAGAGATTATACTATCTCTCCTTTTCTTGTAAATACCACCCCAGTTGTTCAGCATTCTAAGTGGTACTATTGGCAGGGACTCTGCAGCAGGAAGTACTCTCAGAGGGCTAGCATCCTGGTCCACATAATGAATGATGCGAACTTGGATGATGACAGCGATAAGGATGCAGGGAAGTGGGAAAAAAAAAAAACAACCTTTATTTTTTGGTCATGGGGCTTGAACTCTGGGCCTGGGTGCTGTCCCTCAGCTCTTCAGCTCAAGGCTAGCACTCTACCACATGAGCCACAGTGCCACTTCGGGTTTTCTGGTGGTTAATTGGAGATCAGAGTCTCAGTTTCTTGCCCAGGCTGGCTTTGAACCATGATTCGTAGATCTTAGCCTCCTGGGTAGTTAGGATTACAAGCATGAGCCACCAGTACTCAGCACTTTATTATTTTTTTAAATAACTTCTCTCCTTGGTACTGGGCTTATCTCTCTGGGTTGTGCAATAGCAGTCTTCTAGATAGGGAAGAAAAAGCTTTTTATGTGGTTAATTGGGGATAAGAGTCTTACTCTCTTTCCTGCCTGGACTGGCTTTTGAACCTTGATCCTCAGAGCTCATCCTCTTGAGTAGCTAGGATTACAGGCGAGAGCCAAAGGGGCCTGGCAGCTCTTCAACTTAAAGTGAATGCTCTACCACTTGAGCAACAGCGCCACTTCTGGCTTTCTGGTAGTTTATTAGAGATAAG
>NW_012268956.1:0-1633 GCF_000151885.1 Dipodomys ordii
ACTTGCTATGGAGTCCAGACTAGTCTCAAATATGCAATCCTACTGCCTCTGCCTCTGCCTCTGAAGTTCTGGGATTACAGTTGTGTACTACAATTCTTGGCCTTTGTTTTCTTTTGTTGCTCAAGTTTTTGTTGTCATATGGAATGCCTAATATCAGGTTATAAGATTTACATCTATGTTTTCTTCTAAGAGTACTATAGATCTAGCCCTTACATATACATCTTTGGTACTTTTTCTTTTAATTGGTCATGGGGCTTGAACTCTGGGCCTGGGCACTGTCCCTTAGCTCTTCAGCTCAAGGCAAGCACTCTACCACTTGAGCCCCAGAGCCACTTCCAGTTTCCTGGTGGTTAATTGGAGATAACAGTCTCATGGACTTTCCTACCTGGGCTGGCTTTGAACTTCGATCCTCAGATAGCCTCTTGAGTATCTAGGATTACAGGAGTGAGACACTGGGTAAGTTTTAATTTTTGTAAATTATGTGAAGTAGAGAGTCCAACTTCATTATTTCTTTTTTTTTTTCTTTTCAATTCTGAGGATTGAATACAGGGCTTTGTGCATACTAGGACATGTGCTTTACCAGTAAGTTACAGGCCACAGCCCCAAGTACATTCTTTTTTTTTTTTTAATAATTTTTATTGTGATTAAGTGATGACATAAATTTCACAAATCTCACAGTATTGTGAGATAGTGATACTAAGTTAAAGTCACAAACACATTTTAACTTTCATGAGGCAAATTGTCATTATCGTAGTCTATAAAGCTTGTGAGTTCTATGAGCTTTGACAATACAACTATTTCTTCCACACTGGGTGATATGCACATTTCTTTCCTTTTGTTCAGTGTAAGCGGTTCCCTCTTTCCCTTGTATTCCCTCCCTCCCAACGCTGCCCTGAGTTGCTTAGTTCATTTTCATCAATGTCCAGCGCAGTTGATGGGCCCCTCTGTTGGATGTTTCTCTCTGTTTGTGCCCTCCTCCTAGTCCCTCAGATGTGCTCATATATCTATATATCTATATCTATATACCATAGTCAAGAACATACAACAAGGGCTGGGAAGGTGGCTCAGTGGTAGAGCGCTTGCCTTACATGCTCGAGGCCCTGGGTTTGATTCCTCAGCACCACATAAGCAAAAAGAAAAAAGCCAGAAGTGGTGCTGTGGCTCAGGTGGTAGAGCGCTAGCCTTGAGCTGAAGAGCTGAGGGACAGCGCCCAGGCCCAGAATTCAGGCCCCACGACCGGACCCAAAAAAAAAAAATTAAAAAAAAAAAAAAGAACATACAACAAAATGAGTAGAATCCATTGTTTCTCAAGCCTTGTTTACTTTGTTGTATCTCCTTGCATTTTGGATTTAACATCCACATATCAGGGAGATCATGTGCCCTTTGTCTCTTTACTTTTGGCTTACCTCGCTCACCAAGGACATTCTTTTGCATGTAGTTATCCTGTTGTTGCATCATTTGTTGAAAAGACTATTTTTTCCTCATTTATTATTTTATTATTAAAAAAATTTTTTTTGTTGGTCATGGGGCTTGAACTTGGCCTAGGCTCTGTCCCTTAGCTGTTCAGCTCAGGGTGAGCACCCTACCACTTGAACTACAGTGCCAATTCTGGTTTTCTGGTGGTTTATTGGAG
>NW_012268957.1:0-2452 GCF_000151885.1 Dipodomys ordii
GCTGGAATCGGGGTGCCCTGGGAGGGGTGGGGTGCTGGAATCGGGGTGCCCTGGGAGGGGTGGGGTGCTGGAATCGGAGTGTCCTGGTGGGGTGGGGTGCTGGAATCAGGGTGCCCTGGCAGGGTGGGGTGCTGGAATCGAAGTGCCCTGGCGGGGTGGGGTGCTGGAATCGGGGTGCCCTGGGTGGTGGTGGGAATGCTGAGGCCCCGGCAGGGCCTGCACAGGCAGGAGTGTGCAGAGAGTGATCGATAGTGCTGTAGGAGCCACTGAAGAACGGACCGGACGCTGGGAGAAGGGGCAGCCTTGTGAAAGGTCAGCCCCACCCCCAAGGGGCCAGCGCGCCTCAGACATGATTCCGGCTTAGCCGGAAAAGGAAGTGGGAACTTAGTGAAGTGGAAGTCCTGGCGGAGGTGCGCCTCGCCCTCCTGGCCCTTCCCATGCTCTTTCTTGCCCCCAGCCCCGAGGGCCCACCTCAGGGGCTCCGCCGCATCTCTGCAGGCCGCCCCGGGGTCGGGACCCAGAGGGGCGGTGTCCTGCATGGAGGAGGACCGGGGTGCTGGTCCCCATGGGGTGCCCCAGAGAACACGGCCCCGGAGACCTTCAGCCCTCAGAGGGACATAACCCCAGGCGTGCCGAAGGACACTGGCTGGAGGCTCTGTGCTTCTTTCTGATTTACCACCAAATCTATCCTGTGTGTTTTTTACTACTTTTGTTAGCAATCAGTGTTTGCCAGGCACTGATGGCTCACGCCAGTCATCTTCACTACTCAGGAGGCTGAGAGCTGAGGACCACAGTTCAAAGCCAGCTCAGGCAGAAAAGTCCAGGAGATTCTCTTATTTTCAATGAACCATCAAAAAGCTGGGAGGTGTGGCTCAAGCAGTAGCATACCAGCCTTGAGCAAAAAGGCTAAGCAAGAGCAGAAGACCCTGAGTTCAAGCCCCCAGCCCAGGCCAAGAATCTAGGGATTTGTTCAAATGAAAGACGGAGAGAACACAGTAGACTGGAAATGAAAATTCTGCCTCTTTAAGTCTCATCCTCTCTGAGCACAAGTAGTGAGCACAAATCCACAGGCAGGCACACGTGAGCTGTCACCCTCAACCCACAGCGTGGGCACGTGTGTGTCACACTCGACCCACAGGTGAGCATGCATGGGTGTGTCACACTCAACCCACAGGCAGGCACGCATGGGCATGTCACACCCAACCCACAGCATGGGCACACGTGGGTGTGTCACACTCAACCCACAGGCAGGCACACATGTATGTGTGTCACACTCAACCCACAGCATGGGCACGTGTATGTGTGTCACACTCAGCCCGCAGTGTGGGCATGGTCATCGCTGGGATGTATGGCCACCCAACCCACCACACCTGTTTTATTTGGTGGTAGGCCTTTATACCCCACCGAGTGGTGGAATCTGGAATAACCAAAAGCCCCAGGAGGGCTCTCACCTGCCTGGCACAGGGGTGCGTGCTGCAGCGGCGGCTGTGGCTGCGGTGGTGGTGGCGGTGGCTGTGGCTGCGGTGGTGGCTGTGGCTGTACTTCTCTGGCACAGGTACGCATGCTGCGGTGGCTGCGGCGGCTGTGGCAGTGGTGGCTGTGGTGGTGGCTGTGGCTGTGCTTCTCTGGCACAGGGACATGTGCTGCTGCAGCGGCTGTGGCTGCAGCGGCAGCTGTGGCTGTGGCTGTGGTGGCTGTGGCTGAAGTGGCTGCGGTGTCTGTGGCGGTGTCTGTGGCTTGGCTGTGGTGGCTGCGGTGGCTGTGTCTGTGTCTGTGGCTCTGGCTGTGGCGGCTGTTGCTTGGCTGTGGTGGCTGTGGCTGCAGTGGCTGCGGTGGCTGCAGTGGCTGTGTCTGTGGCTCTGGCTGTGGCTGTGGCTGTGGCTTGGCTGTGGTGGCTGTGGCTGTGGCTGTGGCTGTGGTGGCTGTGGCTTGGCTGTGGTGGCTGTGGCTTGGCTGCGGTGGCTGTGGCTTGGCTGTGGTGGCTGTGGCTTGGCTGCGGTGGCTCTGGCTGTGGCGGTGGCTGTGGCTTCTCTGGCACAGGGACCCGTGCTACAGCGGCAGCTGTGGCTGCAGCGGCGGCTGTGGCTGTGGCTCTGGCTCTGGCAGTGGCTGCGGTGGCTGTGGCAGTGGCAGTGGCTGTGGCTCTGGCGGTGGCTGCGGTGGCTGTGGCTGTGGCAGTGGCTGTGGCTGTGGCAGTGGCTGTGGCTGTGGCTCTGGCGGTGGCTGCGGTGGCTGTGGCGGTGGCTGTGGCTGCGGTGGCTGTGGCTGTGGCAGTGGCTGTGGCTGTGGCTCTGGCGGTGGCTGCGGTGGCTGTGGCGGTGGCTGTGGCTGCGGCGGCGGTGGCTGCTGCGGTGGCTACCATGGCTGCGCTTGTCTTTCTTATTAAAGGGGAGGGTGGAGTCAAGTCTGGACTGCTCTGTGTGAACAAGCCAGGCGGTGCTTAGCCAGCTCC
>NW_012268957.1:12317-14361 GCF_000151885.1 Dipodomys ordii
CTGAACTCTGGGCCTGGGCGCTGTCCCTCAGCTCTTCAGCTCAAGGCTAGCGCTCTACCACTTGAGCCACAGCGCCACTTCCGGCTTTTTTCTTTTTTTTGCTTATGTGGTGCTGAGGAATCGAACCCAGGGCCTTGAGCATGCAAGGCAAACGCTCTACCACTGAGCCACCTTCCCAGCCCACAATCTAGGCTTTTTCACAGAGCCACAGTGGCCTGAAACCACAGCCCTGACCCTGGGCCAGGAACACACTCATCCCCCTCCACACACACACACACAAACACGCCACCCGAGCCATCCTGTCTGGGCCCGGCCTGTACACACACGGCGGCCCTTCTCCCCTGCAGTCCCCTCCCCTGGCGTGGGCACACAGACACCACCAAGGTAGTCAGGCGATGGAGGACACCCTCTTCCACAGGCTTGTCTCCGGTGTGGCCTCTCCTACCTTGTCTTACTGGCAATTACAAAGGAGAGGAGATAAATGCGGCTGCCAGTCAGTCATCTTGAGCAGAAGGCAGCTCACTCCTGGACTCAGAGGATGGGCGGAATGCAGCCTGAGACAAGGAATTGCAGAGCGAGACCGGAGGTCCATCCGTGTCCAGGAAAGACAGACAGACAGAAGGTCCGTCCATGTCCAGGAAAGACAGACAGACAGGAGGTTCATCCATGTCCAGGAAAGACAGACAGACAGGAGGTCTGTCTGTGTCCAGGAAAGACACTCAGGAGGTCTGTCTGTGTCCAGGAAAGACAGACACTCAGGAGGTCTGTCTGTGTCCAGGAATTCCCTGTGGGGATGCCCAGAGTTTCTCTAGGACCCGAGGTGAGCAGCAATGCAGGAGGGTGGAGAGTCTGGTCAGCACGGCTTGTGGTGGTTCGGGAGAACAGGAGAGAAACTCCTCACTGGTGCTCAGTGGCTGAACCATTCAGTCTACAGGAAAGGGGCTTTGGAATACTTTTTTGATTGAAAAACTCTAGAAACTACGTTACACCATCCTGTGAGGAGGAGCGGGGCTGGGCTGTGCACGCAGCGAAGGCTCGGGGCTCCTGCAGACTGGGGGTCCAGATCTGCTGAGCCAATCACTGTGGATTCTCTCATGGCTCAGCCAGGAGAGCACATTGTACATTGGTAAGCAAGAAAGACGGGCCTAGAAGGTAAGCTATACAAGTGGGATTTGAACCTGGATCTCCACGGTTCTACACAGCATGGGGACACTATGGAAAAACCATGACAATAGCAAGTTAGCCTCACCCTCTGACACCATATGAATATCCCTGTTACACCACACTAACACCAACTGACAACACCAGAATACCATTAACCCACACTAACACCACGGTAACACCAGGCTGTAACATGGTACCTAACAACACATCATTACTCCACCCTAATACCATGTGACCACCACCCTGACAACACTACCACCACCCCAACACTGCCACGATACCACCGAACACACAGTAACAACCACTGTCTCTCCACAAACACACTCCAACACCTTGCTGACACCAAGGCAGAACTCAAGGAAGTGTCTTGTTACAGCCACAAAAAGTGGACAGCTCAGTACACACGAATATTTAAAGGCTGTTAACAGACACACTCAGATCGGTTCTGTGTTCCAGAAAGCAATGCTCCTATGGCCACAGCCCACCTGTGAGGCCGGGTCTGAGGCTGTGAGCCTGGGTCTGAGGCTGTGAGGCCGGGTCTGAGGCTGTGAGCCTGGGTCTGAGGCTGTGAGGCCGGGTCTGAGGCTGTGAGCCTGGGTCTGAGGCTGTGAGGCCGAGGTCTGAGGCTGTGAGCCTGGGTCTGAGGCTATGAGGCCGGGTCTGAGGCTGTGAGCCTGGGTCTGAGGCTGTGAGGCCGAGGTCTGAGGCTGTGAGGCCGGGCCGAGTCTGAGGCTGTGAGCCTGGGTCTGAGGCTGTGAGCCTGGGTCTGAGGCTGTGAGCCTGGGTCTGAGGCTATGAGGCGGAGGTCTGAGGCTGTGAGGCTGGGTCTAAGGCTGTGAGCCTGGGTCTGAGGCTGTGAGCCTGGGTCTGAGGCTGTGAG
>NW_012268958.1:0-488 GCF_000151885.1 Dipodomys ordii
CTTTCTTCTTTCTCTTTCTTTCTCTCTCTTTCTTTTCTCTCTTTCTTTCTTTTTTGTAGGTCATGGGGCTTGAACAGGTGCCATCCTTGAGCTGAGAGCTCAAGGTGTGACCACTACCACTTGAGCCACAGCACCACTTCCAGTTTTCCGGTGGTTCATTGGAGATAAGAGTCTCGTGGAGTTTCCAGTCTAGGCTAGTTTCGAACCACAATCCTCAGATCTCGGCCTCCTGAGTAGCTAGGATTACAGGCATGAGCCACTCATGCCTGGCCCTCAACTTGATTCTTTTTTTTTTTTTTTTTTTGGTCAGTCTCAGGGCTTGAACTCAGGGCCTGGGCACTGTCCCTCAGCTCTTCAGTTCAAGGTGAGCTCTCTACCACTTGAGCCACAGTGCCACTTCTGGTTTTCTAGTGGTTTATTGGAGATAAGAGTCTCACGGACTTTCCTGCCTGGGCTGGCTTTGAACCACAATCCTCAGATCTCAGCCT
>NW_012268958.1:2553-4022 GCF_000151885.1 Dipodomys ordii
CAGCGCCACTTTTTGCTTATGTGGTGCTGAGGAATCGAACCCAGGGCCTCATGCATGCAAGGCAAGCGCTCTACCACTGAGCCACCTTCCCAGCCCGAGGCTCACATTTAAAGCACACACATACCCATCTCCAGCCCTGGGCCCCAGGGACAGCCTGCCCTAGGATCCCAACCAAGAGCTGGGGGCCCCTGGCCTGGCCCAGTTGGATGACCTTGGACAACTGGAGACCGAGCTCACCCTTCCGTAATCAGAAGCGGCGGCGGGACATTCCAGGACTTGCTGCAATCACAGGGAGGAGGAGAGGGCAAGGACGTTGGGGCCTCAGTGGAACTCACCTTTGTCACCCCAAACCCACGAAGGGGGGCAGGCTTTCTCACTTTGTCAGTAGTACTGGGAGGTTGAATGCAAGGGATGATGCTTGGTAGGCAGGGGTTCTACCATTTGAGACACTCCCTAGCTCACCTCGTGTGTGTGTGTGTGTGTGTGTGTGTGTGTGTGTGTGTGTACTGGGGGGTTGAACGCAAGGGATGATGCTTGGTAGGCAGGGGTTCTATCATTTGAGACACTCCCTAGCTCACCGTGTGTGTGTGTGTGTGTGTGTGTGTGTGTGTGTGTGTGTGTGTGTGTGTGTGTGTGTGTGTGTCTCCTTGAGTTTGAACTCTGGGCCTGGATAATGTCCTTTAGCTTTTCTGCTCAAGGCTAATTAATGCTCAACCACTTGAACCACAGCTCCACTTCTGGCTATTTTCTGGTGGTTTAGTGGAGATAAGAGTATCACAGCCAGCACCTGTGGCTCACACCTGTAATCCTAGCTACTCAGGAAGCTGAGATCTGAGGATCACCGTTCAAAGCCAGCCTGGGCAAGAAAGTCAGTGAGACTCTTATCTCCAATAAACCACTAGAAAACCAGAAGTGGCGCTGTGGCTTAAGGGTAAAGCGCTGGCCTTGAGCTGAAGAGCGCAGGGACAGCACCCAGGCCCAGAGTTCAAGCCTCAAAACCGGCAAAAAGAAAAAAAGTCTCACAGACTTTCCTTCCTGGGCTGGCTTTGAACCATGATCCTCAGATCTCAGCCTCCTGAGTAGCTAGGATGACAGGCGTGAGCCACTGGTGCCTGGCTAGGACCTCTTAAGTAGGGCAGAAAACCCTTTCAAGATCAGAGAATTGGACTAGGAAGGTGGCTTAGTGGTACAGTGCTTGCCTCGCATGCATGAAGCCCTGGGTTTGATTGCTCAGTACCACATAATAAGAAAAAGCCAGAAGTGGTGCTGTGACTCAAGTGGGAGTGCTAGCCTTGAGCAAAAGAAGCCCAGGCCCTAAGTTCAAGCCCCTGGACTGACAAAAAAAAAAAATTAGAGTTGAAGAAATTGATCTAGGGGCTGGGAAGGTGGCTCAGTGGTAGAGTGCTTGCCTTGCATGCATGAGGCCCTGGGTTCGATTCCTCAGCACCACATAAGCAGAAAAAGCCAGA
>NW_012268959.1:0-1247 GCF_000151885.1 Dipodomys ordii
CCTTGCATGCCTGAGGCCCTGGGTTCAATTCCTCAGCACCACATAAGCAAAAAGAAAAAAGCCAGAAGTGGCACTATGGCTCAAGTGGTAGAGCGCTCGCCTTGAGCTAAAGAGCTGAGGGGCAGCGCCCAGGCCCAGAGTTCAGGCCCCATGACCGGACCCAAAAAAAAAAAAAGGAAAATTTTTTGTTTCGTTTTGGTGATACTGGGGCTGGAACTCAAGACATTGCACATCCTAGGCCTTACCACTGAGATATATCCCTAACGCAACCAAAAGGCTTGTTTTTATTTTTGTTTTCTGTTCACCAACATAGGTTTTTTTCAGTCATTGAAAGTACCTTATAAAGCCAGGTGCCATTGGCTCATGCCTATAATTCTAGCTACTCAGATCATTCAGGATGCTGAGATCTCAGGTTAGCAGTTTGAAGGCAGCCTAGGCAATAAATTACTCCGAAAAAGATAGAAGTGGTACTGTGGCTCAAGTGGTAGACCACTAGCCTTGAGCAGAAGAAGCTCAGAGACAGTGCCCAGACTCAGAGGTCAAGCCCCAGAACTGGCAAAAGAAGTAGATTATGGTAGTCTCCAACGATTATTGAATTAATATGTCGCTTCATTCAGTTCTGTTAATTTTTACTTCACATATTTCAGAACTCAGTTGTTAGTTGCCTGTATTTATAATTGCTTGCAGTCTTGATAAGATTGTGTGTTTCTGATATTATTATAGGCAATCTACCTTACTTTTATTTATTTCATGATGACGCTGGGGGTTTAATTCAGAGCCTCCTACTCTTTCATAGCTTGTTTGCTCAAGGCTAGACCTCCACTTCTAGCTATTTGCTGGACAATTAGAAGTAAGAGTCTCTCAGGGGGCTGGAAGTTGGCTCAGTGTTAGAGTGCTTGCCTTGCAAGAATGAGGCCCTAGGTTCGATTCCTCAGCACTACATAAGCAGAAAAAGCTGGAAGTGGCACTGTGGCTCAAGTGGTAGAGCGCTTGCCTTAAGTTGAAGAGCTGAGGGACAGCCCCCAGGCCCAGATTTCCAGCCCCACGACCGACCAAAAAAAAACCAAAAAACAGTCTCTCAGATGTGTATGTTCAGGGTGTCTTAGAACCTCAATTGTTACATCTCAGAGTCCTGAGTAGTTAAGATTATAGTCATGAGCCACTGGTACCGAGCCCACCTCTCTTTCATTTACTACTTATACACTATACTGTTTTCCATTCTTTTTTTTGGGGGGGGGGTCGGGTCT
>NW_012268959.1:3743-5531 GCF_000151885.1 Dipodomys ordii
TTATTCTGCCGGGCGCTGGTGGCTCACACCTGTAATCCTAGCTACTCAGGAGGCTGAGATCTGAGGATCACGGTTCAAAGCCAGCCCAGGCAGGAGAGACCGTGAGACTCCTATCTCCAGTAAAACCGCCAGAAAACCGGAAGTGGCGCTGTAGCTCAAGTGGTAGAATGCTCGCTTTGAGCTGAAGAGCTGAGGGACAGTGCCCAGGCCCAGAGTTCAAGCCCCATGACCGACAAAAAAAAAAAAAGAAATATCTGTTATTCTTAATACTTCTTGTTCTGGACTAAAATTAAATTTCCTTAATTATTTATTCCATGTAGAATCCTATTATAATCAGATTTCTAAAATAGCTATTTGAAATACTTTGTCAATGAAACTAAATTTTGCCATAAAGTTGATATGAAAAGTAATCAGAAATATGGAATTGAAAAAAAATCTGCTTAATAATGATCTATTATTTATCAATTACTCTAATATTTATCTGATTTTTAAAAATAATTTCATTATGCTATGTGACTCCCAAAAATGTAAAAGATCAAACCATGTTGGCTCAAAACTTTTCAGGACTCTAGACAATCATGTGAATTAATAAAGATATGTTTGCCAGCTGGTGGCTCCCGCCTGTAATTCTAGTTAATTAGGAGGCTGAGATTTGAGGATCGCAGTTCAAAGCCATCCTGGGCAAGAAAGTCCAGTAAACCACCCAAAAACCTCAAGAGGTAAAGCACTTGCCTGGAGCTGAAGAGCTGAGGGACAGCGCCCAGGCCCAGAGTTCAAGCCAAAATAGGATATGTTGACAAAAAAAGGATATGTTCCATTCTTTGTGTGGGGGAAGCATGTGTGGTATTAATAGGGCTTGAACTCAGGACATGGGTGTTGTCTCTTTACATTTTTGCTCAAGGCTAGCACTCTAGAACTTGAGCCACAGCTTCAGTTCTGGAGTTTTGGTGGTTAACTGGAGATACGAGTCTCCTAGACTTTCCTTCCCAGGCTGGCTTCTAACCTCAGTCCTCAGATCTCAGCCTCCTGAGTAGCTAGGATTAAAGGTATGAGTCACCAGCACCAAGTTTTCTATTCTGAATAAACACAGAAATCATCAACTATTTTCTAAAAATGGCTCAATGGAAATTCAAATTTTTGTGATGTTCTTCATATCAATTCCAGGCATTAAACTAGTTATCAGAATGAGTGCTGAAAATATGTATTTCTTCTGCATGTTCCCATGAGTTACCCATTTTTCCTTTTTCAAATCTCTTTCCCATCAAACTTTGTATTTTGATATTTTAATGTTACTGAACCCAATTCTTCTAACTTGCCTCTTGACAGGATCCCAGTAAAGCTGTTGCAACAAGGAAAATGATTTATTCAAAATACCAGCAAAACAGGAAGATTGCAAAGAAAAGCCAGCTTAGTTGGGCACCAGTGGCTCATTCCTGTAATCCTAGGTACTCAGGAGGCTGAGCATTGAGGATTGTAGTTCAAAGTCAGCCCAGGCAGGAAAGTCCATGACTTTTTTTGTCAGTCATGGGGCTTGAACTCTGTGACTGGGCACTGTCTCTGAGCTCTTTAACTCAAGGCCAGTGTTCTACCACTTGAGCCACAGCACCACTTCTGGTTTTCTGGTGGTTAATTGGAGATAAGAGTCTCACAAAAGTCCATAATACTCTTATCTCCAATTAATTTTTTTTGGTCCGGTTGTGGGGCCTGAACTCTGGGCCTGGGCACTGTCCCTCAGCTCTTCAGCTCAAGGCTAGCGCTCTACCACTTGAGCCACAGCGCCACTTCCGG
>NW_012268960.1:0-477 GCF_000151885.1 Dipodomys ordii
TTCACTGTATTTAATGTCGGTATAATTTGTGGAGGGGAAGGGGAAAAACAAGTAGTTTAAATAAGGATACAGGTGGACCCGTTGCAACAATGAGAAGTACAAGTTTTCATGTCGAAAACGAACTTTACAACTTTGGTGGGGGGGGGGAGGCTGGGAAAGGATGGGAAAGGTCAACAAAGGAGGAGGCTACAATGCTTGATAAGAAATGTACTCACTATCTTGCCCATGTAATTGTACAGTATTTTCACAATAAAAAAAACACATATTTTGAAAGTGAAAGGCTGGAACAAAATCAACCAGCAAACGGCCCCCATAAACAGGAGGGAGTTGCAATCTTAATATCAGATAAATAGACTTCAAATTAAAATTAGTGAGAAGAGATAAAGAAGGTTGCTACATACTAAGGGATCTCTCCTTCAGGAGGATATTACAATTCTAAATAACTATTTGCCAAACAACGGAGCACCCAAATTTATC
>NW_012268960.1:5182-6135 GCF_000151885.1 Dipodomys ordii
TGTGTGTGTGTGTGTGTGAATTCTATGCCTTCATCAGAAAGAATGACACTGCTCCATTTGTTAGGAAATGGGAAGACTTGGAAAAAATTATTATTAAGTGAGCCAGGCCCAAAGAAACACAGTTCCCATGGTTTCCCTTATTTGCAATAAGTAGTATATGTCCATAGCAAGCAACAAAGGTCAAAAGCTCTGTTCATATGACCATATGAAATGATGTTAAGCAAAATGAGCCCCAAGATAGGGACACAAGTGGTTTTTTTCTTTCTTGCTATTTTTTAAAACATATTTATAATGTAATATGTGAATTTTTGTTTCTCTTGTATGTTCTTCCCCCACGATATAACCCCTATTTTCACTGTACTTGATTCCAGTGCCCTGAATCTTGTATATACATTTTTTTCTAATTTGAGGAGGGGCAAGGAAAAAACAAAATGCTGAAATAAGGAACCAACCCAGATGCCCCTCAGTAGATGAATGGATCAAGAAAATGTGGTACATATACACAATGGAATTCTATGCCTCCATCAGAAAGAATGACATTGCCCCATTTGTTAGGAAATGGAAAGACTTGGAAGAAATTATATTAAGTGAAGTCAGCCAGACCCAAAGAAACATAGGTCCCATGGTTTCCCTTATTTGCAATATCTATTATATGTATGAGTCAAGCAGAAAAGGTCAGATAAGTTGATGTTAGGGAAATGAACCCTAAGAAATGTATTCAATTGTTTTTTCTTTCATGCAATTTTTTCTAACACATTTATAAGATTATTTCTTTGTTGCTTTGTATGTCCCCTCTCCACAGTATAACCCCTGCTTTCACTGTATTTGATGTCAGTATAATTTGTGGAGGGGAAGGGGAAAAACAAATCTTTTAAATAGGGATACAAGTGGACTCATTGCAACAATGAAATGTACAAGTTGTTATGTTGAAAACCAATTTTACAACTTTGGTG
>NW_012268961.1:0-1809 GCF_000151885.1 Dipodomys ordii
CTGTCCCTCAGCTCTTCAGCTCAAGGCTAGCGCTCTACCACTTGAGCCACAGCGCCACTTCTGGCTTTTTTCTTTTTGTTTATGTGGTGTTGAGGAATAGAACCCAGGGCCTCATGCATGCAAGGCAAGCGCTCTACCACTAAGCCACCTTCTTAGCCCCCAGCTATATTTTAATATACATGGCACAATATTTTCTGCAGGAAAACTAGAGAAGGATGAAAATTCATAATGATCTTTTTTAAAGGATAAAGAACATCTTGCTAGAAAAATAATGACAAAATTAACTGTATAGGAACAATTATTTCCTTCTTTTGCTATTTATACTGATAAATTGAAATTTTGTATTTTCAATAATAAAATCACTTAATCCTTGCTTCCTTTCTTCTGTGATATTGAGGGTTGAACTCAGAGCCTTCTACTTCGCTGTACAGATGCTCTATGACTTCAGCCATGTCTCCAGCCTTTTTTGCCTTTGTTATATTTTGAGTAAGGTCTTATATGTTTGCTGGCTTGAATCATAATCCACCTCTTTACACTTTCCACAAAGCTTGGATGACGGGCATGCACTACCATATCCAGCTATTGATTGAGGTGGGGGTCTCATGGTTTAAGTTTAGACTGGTCTCAAACCATGATCTTCCCAATCTCCATCTCCTGTGTAGTTAGGATTATAGGCTAACTGTTGTCATTTCTTAGCATTGGCCATATAGATTTATTAGAGCAAAGTCTACATTCAATGAAAAGATCTAAATAAGGACATTTTTAGTTTAGTATGTGAGAGTACACACTTTAGAAAAAACAATTGTTCTATTTATAGTACACTTTCAGTCTAGCTTGCATTCCAGTGCAATACATAAAAAAAATTAAGACTGCAAGAATCTATTTCATAGATACCTTTCTGTAATATTAACGTGTGTGTGTGTGTGTGTGTGTGTCTTCCACTTAAATCTCAATTGCAATCTCAAAAATAAATCCCAAGGCTTGGGTTTATTTTTTATTTTTTGCCAGTCCTAAGACTTGAACTCAGGGCCTTGGCACTGTCCCTGAGATTCTTTTGCTCAAGATTAGCACTCTATCACTTGAGCCACAGTGCCACTTCTGGCTTTTTCTGTTTATGTGGTACTGAGGAATCGAACCCAGGGCTTCATGCATGCTAGGCAAGCACTCTACCATTAGGCCACATTCCCAGCCCCTCAGGTTTTTATTGGATGGTAAATTAAAACATTTAAATTGTGATGATGAGCAAAAAAAGATTATCTTGTTCAATAATTCAATTATAAATGTATTTTTAAAGGCAGGATTTGATTTACTACAGTACATCACAAGCTAGGATTACAAAAAAAAAAAAGAACTAAGTAGTATTTACACACCCTACTCTGGCACACTGCAATCACACAGATTCTAGCTAAAATGCGCCATTGGCAGAAAGATGTCACAGCCACTTGGGGCTTTAAAAGGAGACCAAGTTAATGCTTATAAAGGAGCAATGATGAATTATACATATTCCTGGGGGAGGTGAGGGGCTAACAAGTTATTGCTTAGTGGTTACAGAGTTTCTTCCGAGTGATGAAAAGGCATGGAAATGGTTGGACAGCATTTTCAGGGTAATCTATGCCACTGAAATCTAGGCTTAAAAGTGGTTAAACTGCAGCTCTTGTTTTATATATATATATATATATATATATATATATATATATATATACATTATTATACATTATCTCATAAATAGTAAGCAAGGAAGAGTTAGAATTTTATGTATTCTGCTTAGCAGGGAAGGAATATCCAGAAAATAATAAGATTCAAATACAT
>NW_012268961.1:11969-13277 GCF_000151885.1 Dipodomys ordii
CCCAAGACCGACAAAAAAAAAAAAATATATTGTAAAAATGTCTGTCTACATAAATTATTTTGGTGCTCAACAATGGGGAAGAGTTTAGTAAATTTTGATTTCTTGGCAAGACAGAATACCATTTAGCCAGTCAAAATGTTATCAAGACTGTAACCAGGCACTGATGGTTAAAACCTGTAGTCCTAGTTACTCAGGAGGCTGAGATTTGAGTTTGTGGTTCAAAGCCAGCCCAGGAAAAAAGTTCATGGATCTTATCTTCGATTAGTCTTATCTCTTAACCACCAAAATAGCTGTAAGTAGGGTGTGGCTCAAGTGGTAGGATGCCAGCCTTGACCAAAAAAAGCTAAGGGACAGTGTCCATGCCCTGAGTACACACACGTACACACACACACACACACGTACACACACACACGTACACACACACACACACATACACACACACGGTAGATCATCCTAAGAAAACACTTAACTCTAACATTGAATTAATAAAATAATTGCAAGTTGCCTGTTGTCTGTATACAATAACTATGATCATGATGTACTATATAAAAACATATATTTATGTTGGTTATGTAAGATTACATATATTTAGAGTAATTTCCAAAACACTTAATCTGAGTGGTAAAAGTAATGACCAATCAGCATACCTACAAGGTATAGGAATAAATGGTTCTGGAGGCTTCTTCTGTACAATTTTTTTTTTGGTGGCAGTCTTGTGGTTTAAACTCAGGACTTGAGCTTTTTGCACTCTGCCACTTGAGCTACAGCTCCACTTCTGACTTTTTGGTGGTTAATTGGAGATAAGATGCTCATTGATTTTCCTGCCTGTATAGGTTGACTTTGAACCTTAACCTGCATATCTCAGCCTTCTGAGTAGCTAAGATTATAGGCATGAGGGGAAAAACAAAGGAGGAGGTAACAATGCTCAATAGGAAATGTACTCATTATCTTACTCATGTAACTGAAACCCCTCTGTACAGTATTTTTACAACAACAAAAAAAACATAAAAAAAAGATTATAGGCATGAGTTACCAGTGCTCAGCCCAAATTCTATTTTTGTGTGCTAGTACTAGGGCTTGAGTTCTGAGCCTCAAGCTCTCACTTGCCTTTTTTGCTCACATTTTTTTTTTTGTCTTTTCTTTTTTGGTACTGGGGATCGAACCCAGGACATTGCACTTGCTAGGCAAGCGCTTTGTCACTGAGCTATATCCCAGCCCTGCTCACAACTTTTTACTCATGGCTGGTAACTCTACCACTTGAGCCATATCTCTTATAGCTTTTAGCTGATTAAATGGAGATAAGAGTCT
>NW_012268962.1:0-2130 GCF_000151885.1 Dipodomys ordii
CTCTCCTGCCCGGGCTGGCTTTGAACCGCGATCCTCAGATCTCAGCCTCCTGAGTAGCTAGGATTACAGGCGTGAGCCACCAGCGCCCGGCTAACAAAATAATTCTAATCGTGTGTGTGTGTGTGTGTGTGTGTGTGTGTATGTTTGTCTCAAACAACTAAACTTCAAAAACAGACTGTAAGGAGAAATAACAAACATATTCTAATCAGTGACTCCAGTAGTCCTCTCAGCCATCAAAGGAACTAGTTAACAAAATACCAACAAGAGTATCAAGAACTGAGCAACACTATAAACCAACTAAATGACATTCAAGAAACTCTCCATCCAATAGCAGAAAACAATTTTTAAGTATACATGTACATTCAACATTCACTTAGACCATAAAAGCCTTAACATCTTTGAAAATAAAATAATAAAAAGGATGTTTTTTTACCACAAAAGAAATACGCTAGAACTAAGGGATACCAGAAAAATTTAACTGTACCTTATACAGATAAATAGCTCACACAATTAGACATGGTACATCAGAAATCCTAGCACTTGGGAGACAGCACTGAAGCAGGAAGATCACAGTTCAAGGCCAGACTCAGCTACAGAGAAAGGCCTAGTCCTAAAATAAACAATCCATGAGTCAAAGAAAACCAGAATACATTTTAAACTGAATGAAAATGACAGTTCAACATACCAAAATCGTGACATGCAGCTCAAGTGTCATTTTAAAACAAATTAGTAACATTAAATACATTAGTAAAAAAGAAAGGTCTCAAATCAATCAATAATCTAGTCAGGTGTAGTGATGCACTTCCTGAAATTTTAACTCTCGGAAAACTGATGGAGGAAAACCAGGGCTAGGCTATATCTTCCAACTCCTATTCCCAAAAAAGCCACTGATGGCTCAAGAGGCTAAGATATGGAGGATCACAGTTTCAGGCCAATCTGGACATAAAAATTCACCAGACTCGGGCTGGGAAGGTGGCTCAGTGGTAGAGCGCTTGCCTTGTATGCTCGAGGCCCTGGGTTCGATTCCTCAGCACCACATAAGCAAAAAGAAAAAAAAAAAAAGGCAAAAGTGGTGCTGTGGCTCAAGTGGTAGAGTACGAGCCTTGAGCTGAAGAACTGAGGGATAGCGCCCAGGCCCAGAGTTCAGGCCCCACGACCAGACCCCCCCCCCAAAAAAAAAGAATATACCATAATCTCAAAAGGCTTATTCCAGAAATACAAAGTTGGTTCAAAATCTAAAAACAGTATATCTATATATTATAGTCTAAAGGAAAAAAACTCATGATCATAATTGATTAAAAAAAAATCACTTGACAAAATTCAATATGCACTAATAAAATCTCTTAGCAAACCAGAAATAGGGCCATCCTTAATATGATAATGGGTACTGACCAAAATATTGACATCCCCCCCCCATATACATACAGCACACATTTCACTTAATGATGTAAGACAATGTTTTCCTCCTAAGACCAGGAAAAAGGCAATAAAATCCTTTCTCACTGCTCCTACTGACACTGTACTAACAGGCTTAGCCAGTACTTATTAACAATGTGATTGCTTATACACAGAATCTCAATGTCTAGAGATCAAACCTAGGGCCTTGTATATCCTGGGCAAGTACTCTGCCCCAGCCCTAATTATATTATCATTACTAATTAGCCTGTTATCCTAGCTATTCAGGAGGCTGAGATCTGAGGATCACGGTTCAAAGCCAGCTGGGGCAGGAAAGTCCATGAGACTCTTATCTCCAATAAATGACCAGAAACCTGGAAGTGGCGCTGTGGCTCAAGCGGTAGAGCAATCACCTTGAGCTAAAGAGCTCAGGGACAGCACCCAAGCCCAGAGTTCAAGCCCCATGACCGAAAAAAACAAAACAAAACAAAAAAACACCATTTCCAACAGTCTAAATATAAAATCCTTACGGATTGGAAGTATAGCTCAGTGAGTGATACAGTATGTGGCGCACAAGAGACCCTGGGTACAACCCCAGCATCAAAAGGGTCAAATACTTGAAATAGTTAAGAAAAATAGCCAAGCACCAGTGATTCACACCTGTAATCCCAGCTACTCTGGAGGCTGAGATCTGAGGATCGAAGTTCAAAGACAGTCCAGGCAGAAAGTCCATGA
>NW_012268963.1:0-3446 GCF_000151885.1 Dipodomys ordii
AAAAAAAAAAGGTAAGGAGCTAGGAGCTGGTGGCTCATGCCTGTAATTCTAGCTACTCAGGGTGCTGAGTAGCTAGCCCAGGCATCAAAGTCCATGAGACTATCTTCAATAAACCACTCAGAAAAAGCTTGAACTGGTGCTGTGACAAGTAGTAGAGCGCTAGCCTTGAACAAAAGAAGCTCAAGGACAGCACCCAGGCACTGAGTTCAAGCCCCAGGACAGGCAAAAATAAATAAATATTTTAAAAGAAGGAAAATTAGCTAGACAAGATAGCTGTAAAACTTGGTAGCCTTTGATAAGTAGCAAGCCCACCTGGAGTTTTCTCTTTCTATATTAAAAATGGAAACAAAGCCACAGATAAGTGCAAGAATAATTACTAATGTGATTAATATGTGAAATAATTTATACAAGTCTTGAGATAGTTTCACTGTAAAATTATAACATGGTGTTTGGGCTGGGTTGTGTATACTTGTGTAGGTAATTAATGCCTTAGAGTCTATTCTAGAAATTTTAAGGTTTTCTTAAATTTCATGTGTCATAAATATTAAAAAATATAATAAATAATTAAGCTTTATTGGGAATCAACCCTATAATGATGTTATGCTCACCATTACTTATTAAAACCAAAAGGATAATTTATTAAACTGAGTATTTTACCAAAAGCTAGTTTGCTTGATCTTTGCTGAAAATATCAGTTTATTAACCATCAATAAAAGATGTGTCTTTCAAATAATTATGTGGCCTAAAATTTTGGAGTTAGATCCTTTTGTAACATTTGCCCAAACAAGCCTGTTATAGTGAGTTTCTCTTTTATAGTGTTTTCTCTTTTAAATTAATTACTTCAGATTTTAGCATACCAAGTGATAATAGATCCATCTCTTCATGAAGAATGATAACAAAAATTTACAAGTTTATTATCCCCCAGATCTATTCTTAGACAAGAATGAGAATTACTTCTGCCCAGTTGGTGCTCAATCTTGTTATTGGTTAGATAATTCTGAGAGGGGGGGAAATACCCTAGTTTGGAGGTTAAAAACTCACCTCAGCCATCATGTTCTGTCATCCATGTAAACTTCAGTTGATGTTTCCAAAAGGTATCTGCTTTCTTTATGGCAGAGCTTCAGTTAAATATAAAAGCTAGCCACCTTGCAATGCTAATATGGGCAGGTACTTTTGTAAGTACAGTTAAATCTCAGAGTTACAAATCAACATGAGATCACACGTTGATAGGACAGTTACTACATAAAAATCTCTCAAGAGGGGCTGGGAAGGTGGCTCAGTGGTAGAGTGCTTGCCTTGCATGCCTGAGGCCCTGGGTTCCATTCCTCAGCACCACATAAGCAAAAAGAAAAAAGCTGGAAGTGGTGTTGTGGTTCAAGTGGTAGAGCGCTAGCCTTGAGCTGAAAAGCTGAGGGACAGCGCCCAGGCCCAGAGTTCAGGCCCCACGACTGGACCCCCCCAAAAAAAAAATCTCTCAAGACCAATACTTAGAAAAATTAAAAACACCACTGAAAGAAAAGTAAATCCAGGGCTGGGAAGGTGGCTCAGTGGTAGAGCGCTTGCCTTGCATGCTCAAGGCCCTGGGTTCGATTCCTCAGCACCACATAAGCAAAAAGGAGAAAAAAGCTGGAAGTGGTGCTGTGGCTCAAGTGGTAGAGCACTAGCCTTGAGCTGAAGAGCTGAGGGACAGCGCCCAGGCCCAGAGTTCAGGCCCCATGACCGGACCCCCCCCCCAAAAAACCCCAAAAAATTAGTTTCATGTAAAAATGATAAAAGGTTAAGATACATTTTAATTACAATACAATTTAATTACAATATTTTGACCTGTGCCTGAGCCTTCTTTCTGCTTATGAACTTTGAAATTTTAGTCTAAGGCCTTCTGTCCCAGACTCAGAGTAATAAATTTTTTTGGGGGGTCCAGTTGTGGGGCCAGAACTCTTGGCCTGGGTGCTGTCCCTCAGCTCTTCAGCTCAAGGCTAGCGCTCTACCACTTGAGCCACAGCGCCACTTCTGGCTTTTTTTCTTTTTGCTTATGTGGTGCTGAGGAATCGAACCCAGAGCCTCAGGCATGCAAGGCAAGCGCTCTACCACTGAGCCACCTTCCCAGCCCAATATTTGTTTTTTGATGCTTGTGATCTGGCTGTAACAGAAGCCTATGAAGTTGTACAGAGTGACAGATAATGTGACACTGTAAAGCCTGTAGAGGCTAGAAAGGGGAAAACAGCCTACCATACAACTAGCTGGTGCCTGTTCAGCCATCTGGGACCAAGGCTGGTGGTCCTGCAAGTGACGGTGAGCATCACAGACCTGACATAGCTAACATGTAGTTTTCTTTTTCAGTTTTAAAAAAGCAATTTTAAATAACTGGAACTATGCATTGATAATATCTTGAAATAATTGTGTTCAACCAACCCTTTAAGGTAGAAAACTAACTTTTCTTCATAGTTTGTCATTTCTAGAAACTGGGCTAGCCCCATCAGACATTTGTTACCTAACTCAATCTTAAAAATAAGATTTTACTCAGGAAGCTGAGATCTGAGGATCACAATTTGAAGCTGGCTCAGGCAGGAAAGTCTGTGAGAGTCTTATCTCCAATAAACTACTCAGAAAAAGCTAGACTTGGTGCTGTGGCTCAGCTGGTAGAGCACTAACCTTGATTAGAGTGGCTAGGGACAGTGCCCAGGCTCTGAGTTCAAGCCCCAGGACTAGCAAAAAAAATAAATAAATAAAGATTTTTAAAAAAAGGAAAGCTAAGATTTTGAGAATTGAACTTGACTATAATCACACATCCATGCATTTCTGTAATAATCCATATCCACCATGGCTACTTCCTACTACCTATATTATTTGCCTTCTGATTTTAATGACATGTATGTTAAAAAGAATGGCACAGTTCATGGAACTAAACCATCCTGGATATTAATCTTCATAATTTTTATTGTCAGAAAACACATAAAAGGAATAGGTTTTTATGTTTTGTGCTTTTGTTTCCTCTTTCGTGACAACAAAAACTACTAGCATTACAACATCTGTTTATTCGGAGTTCATCATTTCCTACATATTTCCTACAGCATATTCACTCCAAACCTTGGCAGTTAGAGCAATAAATGTAATGTCATGGACTAAATGTTAGTATTTGAGGTGATAAGTGGAAGAATTAAGAGGCAGAATTTCCATTTTGTGTTACTTTAATTTTTTTTGTTATTCATGGGGTTGTCTGAGTGCTGTCCCTGAGATTCTTTGTTCAAGGCTGATACTCTACTATTTTGAGCCACAGCTCTGCTTCCAGTTTTTTTGAGGTTAATTGGAGATAAGAGTCTCAGACTTTCCTGCCTAGGCTGGCTTTGAACCATAATCCTCAGATGTCAGCCTCCCAAGTACCTAAGATTACAGGTGTGAGCCAATAGCATCTGGCTCAATTTTGTTTTGTTTTCTTTTTTTTTTTT
>NW_012268964.1:0-4469 GCF_000151885.1 Dipodomys ordii
GATTCCTCAGCACCACATAAGCAAAAAGAAAAAAGCCGGAAGTGGCGCTGTGGCTCAAGTGGTAGAGTGCTAGCCTTGAGCTGAAGAGCTGAGGGAGAGCAACCAGACCCAGAGTTCAGGCCCTACAACCGGACCCCCCCCCCAAAAAAAAAATAAAAGAAATGTACTCATTATCTGACATATGAAACAGTAGCCCCTCTGTACATCACCTTTCTAATAACAATTTAAAAAAATACAAAGCAAAAAACAGTGGGAAAAAAATCTGAAAGCAACCAACAGCCTAGCTGGCCCAGGAGGCCAAAGTGCAGTGACAGTGGTCTAGCTGAGAAGCCAGGACTTGGGAATTCACCCATCAGGTCCCAATTAGTCTTTCCAAACCAGAGGCTGTGTTTATCAATGAATCACTCTGAAACCATAACAAAGACCCATTTGAACTCTGCAGTAAACACAGGACAACTGCTGTTATTGGCATTATTATTGTTTGTGCAGGTCCTGGGCCTTGAACTTGGGGCTTGAGCACTGTCCCTGAGCTTATTTGCTCAAGGCGAACACTCTCCCACTACTGCCACAGCTCTACTGGCTTTTTTGGTGGTTAACTGGAGATAAGAGTCTCATGGAGTTGGGCGCTAGTGGCTCACGCCTGTAATCCTAGCTACTCAGGAGGCTCAGATCTGAGGATCATGGTTCAAAGTCAGCTGGAGCAGGAAAAGTCCTTAAGACTCTTATCTCCAATAAACCACTCAGAAAACCAGAAGTGGCACTGTGTCTCAAGTGGTAGAGTGCTAGCCTTGAGCTGAAGAACTGAGGGACAGCAGCCAGGCCCAGAGTTCAAGCCCTGTGACCAGCACTACCACCACCAACAAAAAGAGTTTCATGGACTGCCTTGGCTGGCTTCAAGCTGAAGATCTTCATGTTTCAGCTTCTTGAGTAGCTAGGAATATAGGTGAAAGCCAACAGCGCCTGGCAACAACTGCTATTTTTAATCCCTACAACCACCCCTAATTATTACTTTCCCTTTTTATAGATAAGGCCTCCAAGGCTCAGTGTAGTTAAATTATCTCCCCAAGGTCAAATAGCCCCAAGTGATTTGAACTTGGATTCAGGCCCAGAGCTGGCTAGTGCTGGCCTTAGCTTACATGTCTAAGATTTAGGTTCCCAGGGAGGGTGTTTTGCAGGGAGGTATCCCCAAAGGGATCTCCACGTTTTCCCATGCACCCTTGCTCACTCTGACTGTGAGAGGGGAGGCGAGAGGGGGGAGCCTATGGAAAACATCTCCTGTCCCAGCTGCACCTTGGAGGGTGACAGGTTGACTGGTCCTGTGGGTCCACGCTTCCTCACACCCAATGTAACCCACTTCTGGTTCCGGGAAGGTGTCTGAGCCATTCCGCATGACTGCACAGTCGTTGGTGAAGCCTTTCTTGTGGATGATTTCATCTGAGGCTTGGAGTCCCAGGAGGTAGAAATCATGGGGGACTCATTTGTAAATGAAAAGTTAGACCCCAGGCTGGGACACGATCCTACTCCTGGGACCCCCCTGACCCCCAACTTACCATTCTTTTTATTCTATTGCATTTATGAACTATAAGGCTAGTATGTAAGGGAAAATGTCAGCAACCCCTGCCCCATCAGTCATTCACACCTTGCAGCCTTCCCACCCCACCGGAGAGAGTATGAAGTTCAGACCAGGAGGTGTTGAGGCCTACAGATAAATGGGACTTTTTTTTTTTTTTAACCCTGCCTGGGTAGAGAAGTCTAGGAATACTAGGTAATTAGGCTGCTGTGGGAGGAGTCTGTGGATCCCTGAGTCTGGGGGAAGAATAGCAGAGAAAGTCTGGATCACACACTCCCGTGTTAATTTTTCTAACTTACTCCCTCCAGCTTTCCTTAGGTCTACCCTTTCTCACCTTCCCCAGGGCTTTAGCTTCTCAATTCCTAAAATAAACTTCAGCCATTCCTTCCCTCCCCTACCCCATCCCCAGTCCACAGACTTGACTTTCCTCCAGGGGGAGTAGGTTAGAGAAATACCAGACACCCAGACTTTGAATTGCTGAAAAACAATGCACAGTTTTTAGTGTAAGTATTTGCTGATAGGATGGGGCTATGTTACACAGAGAATTATTTGTTTATTGTTTATCCAGAAGATGGTGAGAGTTCTACAGCTTCCAAAGCCTCCCCTGCCAGTCTTTGTGACTCAGGCACCTGACTTCAGCTCAAAGGATCCTTTGGGACCGCTGGTGTGTGGGTCTGGGTGAGCATCTTAAAGTGAAATGTTTTCCTGACAGCACTGGGAACCCAAGGTCTTATACAAGTCAGGCAAGAGCTCAACCACTAAGTTACATTCTCTGCCCCTAAGTTCTCTTGCTACTTTTTCTTTTCTTTTCTTTTTCTTTCTTTCTCTTCTTTTTTTCTTTTCTTTTCTTTCTTTCTTTCTCTTGTCCTTCCTTCCTTCCTTTCTTCCTTCCTTTCTCTCTTCCTCTCTCATCTCTTTTTCTATCTTTTGGGACATGATTTTACTATATAGCTCAGGCTGGCCTTGAACACTCTGTCCTTATGACTCAGCTTCAGCTGGGATCACAGGCCTGCACCACTACACCTGGCTTCTCCCTAGCCCCAAGTTGTATGTACTAATAGACATTTCTTTTCTTTTTCTCCTCTTCTCTTCTCTCTCTTGCTTTCTGTGCTGGTACTGGGGTGTGAACTCAATGCTTTGTAAGAGTGCCTCCCCCCCACTCTTTCTCTTTCACCAGTCCTGGGCCTTAAATTCAGGGCCTGGGCTCTATCTCAGAGCTTCTTTTGCTCAAGGTTAGGATTTGACCACTCAAGCCACAGCGTCACTTCTGTTTATGTGGTACTGAGGAATCAAACCCAGTGCTTCATGTATGCTAGGCAAGCACTCTACCGCTAAGCCACATTCCCAGCCTACCTCATGCTCTCTCATGGCTGGCTCTCTACCACGTGGGCAATACCTCCAGTCTGGCATTTGTTAATTAGTTGAAAAAAGTCTCAAAGATTTGTCTGCCTGGGCTGGCTTTGAACTGGGTATCTTCAAATCTTACCCTCCTGAATAGCTAGAATTAGTAGTGTGAACTACTGATCTACATTTCAATGCAAGATATAATAACTGCTCAGTGACTTGGTAGCCATCTCGGCTTGTGTGTGTGCACTCTGAGATTTGCACAGGGCTGAAATCTCCTAACCTAATGTGTTCCCATTGTTAAGTCACTCATGACTAATTCTAAATAGAGATTCTGGTTCCCATGTCTGTTTGTATATCTGAAGTTATAAACTTGAAAAATATATTCATCTTAAAAATATGGAGTTATTAGTGATGTTCATCACATATTAATTTATAATAATGTAAAAATGGGGAACAAATGTCCTCTAGGATGAAATTGATTTTAAAATTATCATATTCACTTGTTGCATTAACTCCCTTTATTGTGGCTGTGCTGAGATCAGACCCAGGTCCTCACACATGCTGGGCAAGCTCTCTACCACTGGGCTGATGAAGGCACACTCTCATCTTTAAAGTGGTGAGTGATAAAAAATGTTCATGATTGGGGCTGGGAAGGTGGCTCAGTGGTAGAGCGCTTGCCTTGCAATGCATGAGGCCCTGGGTTCGATTCCTCAGCACCACATAAGCAAAAAAGAAAAAAGCTGGAAGTGGCCCTGTGGCTCAAGTGGTAGAGCGCTAGCTTTGAGCTGAAGAGCTGAGGGACAATGTCCAGGCCCAGAGTTCAGGCCCCAGGACCAGACCCTCCCCCACCAAAAAAAAAAAAAAAGAAAAAGAAAAATGTTCATGATTAAAAAGGCTGAGGCAAGAGAGTATGGAGTTCCAGGCCAGCCTGTCCTACACTGTAAGACCTTGTCTCAAAGGGAGGGGGGGTGGGGGAAGAAACTGGGAATATCTCTTAGTGACAGCATACTTGCCTAGCATGTATGAGGCCCTGGGTTCGATTCCTTCATACCACATAAACAAAAAAGTAAACCAGAAAAGGAAAGAAATGTACATATCACCCAATGTGGAAGAAATAACTGTATTGTCAAAGTTCATAGAATTCACAAACTTCATAGACCACAGTAAAGACAATTTGCCCCATGGAGGTAGAATGGGTTTGTGACTTTATATATTACTGTCTCACAATGTGAAATTTGTAAAAGTTATGTAATCACTTAACCACACACACAAAGAAAACCAGAAAGCAGCGTGTACACACACACAAAGAAAACCAGAAAGCAGCGTGTACACACACACACTGCTTATGTGATGCTGAGGAATCGAACCCAGGGCTTCACGCATGCTCGGCAAGCGCTCTACCACTGCGCCACCTTCCCTGCCCGGGAAGTTTTCTCCCTTGCTGTGTCACTCTCCATCCACGAGCAAAGCATTATTCCTGCCAAGGGGACAAAGTTCTGGGGCTCAAGTTCTCGGCTGGGGTGCGGCGGGGCGGGTCACTGGGGACCCCGGC
>NW_012268964.1:4519-8850 GCF_000151885.1 Dipodomys ordii
AGCTCTTCAGCTCAAGGCTAGCACTCTACCACTTGAGCTACAGCGCCACTTCCGGTTTTCTGGTGGTTTATTGAAGATAGGAGTCTCACGGTCTCTCCTGCCCGGGCTGGCTTTGAACCGCAATCCTCAGATCTCAGCCTCCTGAGTAGCTAGGATTACAGGCGTGAGCCACCAGCACCCGGCTAGAATTGTTTATTTTTATTTTATTTTTTTGGTTGTGGGGCCTGAATTCTGAGCCTGGGGGCATTGTCTCTCAGCCATAGACTACCGCTCTACCACTTGAGCCTCAGCCCCACTTCTGGCTTTTTGTGCTTATGTGGTGCTGAGGAATCGAAGGCCTCATGCATGCAAGGCAAGCACTTTACCACTTAACCAGCCCCTATACTCTGTTTCTTGAACTGTCTGAGGAGCGTCTTTTGAAGTGTGTCTTTGTAGTAGGAAGACCCCTACTCAGTCAGGCAAGCCCACCTAGTCATCTGGAGTGACAGAGCCCACCACAACAAAGTTGTTAATAAAGAAGCAACTTTATTGAGAAGGTTCCTACACTGACCAGCCAGGGCCACCGCACAGGCTCGGGAGCTGATACTGCGACCATTCAAGATAGAATTAAGACCTCGGATAGTGTAAGAAATTGCAGAGGGGGGGCTGGGAAGGCAGCTCAGTGGTAGAGTGCTTGCCTTGCATGCATGAGGCCCTGAGTTCAATTCCTCAGCACCACAAAAGCAAAAAGAAAAAAGCTGGGAGTGGTACTGTGGCTCAAGTGGTAGAGCACTAGCCTTGAGCTGAAGAGCTGAGGGACAGCACCCAGGCCTAGAGTTCAGGCCCCACGACCGGACCCCAAAAAAAAAAAAAAAAGAAATTGCAGAGGGTTTGTGTATTTGAGATTACTTTTGTACTGTTAATTGTATTTCAAAGTCACCTTATGTAAATTTATTTTACCCTATTCAAACTAGCCAAGGGCTTGGAATGTGGCTTGGCATTAGAGGTAGAGTGCTTGCCTCGCATGCACAAAGCCATTGGTTCAATTCTTCAGCACCACATAAACAGAAAAAGCCAGAAGTGGTACTGTGGCTCAAGTGGTAGAGTGCTAGCCTTGAGCAAAAAGGAGCTCAGGGACAGTGCTGAGGCTCTGAGTTCAAGCCCCGGGACTGGCAAAACAAACAAACAAATGGCCAAATGAGCCAATCACGAGCAGGTTGTGAACTTGAGCTCAACCAATCTGAGCAGAGGGCAGGGCCTGCTGTATTAGGGGTAAATAGAGGGACAGCCTGTCTACTCTGTGTGCTTGCTTGACAGATTTTTGGCTGATGGTGCACTGTTCTGCAGAAGTAAATTCTGCTTTGCTAAGACAATTCTTTTCTTTTTTCCCTGTCATGGGGCTTGAACTCAGGGCCTGGGTACTGTCCCTGAGCTTTTGTGCTCAAAGCTAGCACTCTACTACTTTGAGCCATAGTTCCACTTCTAGTTTTCTGGTGGTTAAATGGGGAAAGTCCATGTTTCATGGACTTTCTTACCCAGGTTAGCTTTGAACCGTGATCCTCACATCTCTTAGTCTCCTGGGTAGCTAGGATTACAGATGTGAGCTACCAGCACCCAACTTGAGACAATTCTTCATTTTTGTGTCTATTGTTGTGACTTCAATGGTTCTTGGAGAGTATATTAACACCTCGAAGCCAGTATCTGCACAATCAGATTTATACTACCTGGTTTCCTAACCTCCTCAATCAGCTTTCTGATGTGTTATGTATGCTCCCATGTGCCCCACCACACCTGAGAGATCCTATAAGGCAAATCTCTCCTGTGCCAGGGCCTTGTGACCCAGCATGCCCCACGAGCCAGCACACATTCCCTGGAGGAAATGTAATTAAGTCTCCAGCTCTTAATCAGGGGAGTCCAGCAGGCTGGCAGAAGGAGTTCAGTCCTCAGGGAGGCTGATCAGCCCTTCCTTTACAGCTCCTTCACAGCAAAAAATAAACCCATCTGGGGGCATAGCATCATGGTAGAGTGCCTGTCTTCCAGGCTGGGTAAAATAACAAAGAAATCCAACTGTTTTCTGAATTCTTTGTTTCATTTTTGTTTCTGTCTTTTCACTTTTTGTTTCTGGATCATGGGGCTTGCTGTCCTATCCTGAGCTCTTCAGCCCCCCTCCCCCATCCTCAGTAGCTAGGATTACAGGGGTGCGCTACTTCACTTCTTTTTTTTTTGGGGTCCGGTAGTGGGGCCTGAACTCTGGGCCTGGGTGCTGTCCCTCAGCTCTTCAGCTCAAGGCTAGCGCTTGAGCCACAGCGCAACTTCTGGCTTTTTTTCTTTTTGCTTATGTGGTGCTGAGGAATCGAACCCAGGGCCTCATGCATGCAAGGCAAGCGCTCTACCACTGAGCCATCTTCCCAGCCCAAGCTACTTCACTTCTGACCTCTTACTCTTCCCAGCCCCTCGCACGTTGCTTGTGCAATAAATGTTCAGTTGTAGAAAAGGACTAAGGCCTGCTGAGTGCTAGTGTGGATGAAGACCACTCTATAAGGAAGAGGATGATGGTGTCTCTTAGAGATGAGCAAGTTGAGGCCAGGACAGGTTAAAAGATTCACCCATTCAAGAGCTAAGAAGTGAGAGAATCCAAATTCATTTCTGGTTTTATTGAACCACAAGTCTCTATTCTCTGATACTAAGCTTCCAGCTTGTGCAGGAAGCATATAATCTAGAAAGAGCTGACCAGCTGAGAAGAGCTACAGGAAAGATTAGAGGACTACAGAAACCTCTCAACACAGGTGGTAAGTGCAGCCCAAGCACCCTTACCAACTGTGGATGACTAAAACCACGGATCGTTCCAATATTCTACACACAGTTTTCTCCTACACATACAAACCCATCAGAAAATTTGATTTATAAATTAGGGGCAGTGAGAGAGTAACAACTATAGCTAATAGTAAAATAGAACAACTATAACAATATGGTGAATATTAATACTTATGAATTTGATCTGGGTGCTTGTGGCACATGCCTGTAACCCTGGCTACTCAGGAGGCTGAGATCCAGAGTATCACTGTTTGAAGTCAGCCTGGGCAGTAAATTTCATGGGACTCCACCTTCAATTAGCCAGCAAAAAGCCAGGCTGGAGGCATGGCTCAATAACTACCACACATGAGGCCCTGGTTCAAGCCTAGGTAGTACAAAACAAACAAACCGCACAAAAACCTTATGCATAGCTCAGTGTTAGACCACAGGCTTAGAATGAGCAAGGCCTTGGGTTTGATCGGTAACACCAAAAGAAAAGCAAAAACAAAAAACTTCCCAATTATTTGCTTCTGGAATTTTCCATTTAGTAATTTGACTGCAGGAACTGGAAACCAAGGATAAGGAGGAGAGACTGTTGTACTCTACATATCTATAGAGAGGTAGGAGGGGGTGTAGATGAGACCAGAGACAGGGCAGTTTTGGGGGACAGTGGCAGTGGGCGTGCATTTGGCTGAGGGTGGGCTGCTGTGGTGAGAGGGCAGGAGGGTCACAGCTCCCCCTGCTCCCTCCTCCTGCTGGAGCTCCCCAGGGGTCCAGCCAAACTGAAGCTGCGGACATGGTCCAAGCACAGCAGAAAAGGGTAGAGACTGACAGGCAGAGGGAAGATGCCTTGGAATGGCAGGGGGGGTGTTTTTACTCATCAGGGTGCGGTCCAGTTGTCACCTCCCTTCCTCCCAGGACCCAGATAGCTCCTTGCCTTCCTGTTCTCAGGCTCAAAGTTGGGGAGCTTTTCCTAACACAGGCCTCAGGTCGTGTTCCTCCCTGCTGAAAACAACTTCAAATCCTTAGCAGGTCTTTATAGACCTGGCCTTGTTCACCTCCCCAGTCTCTTTTGTCCCCATCCCAGTGCCCAACATGCTTATTGAAGTTTCTGGAATACTTAAAGCTTGGGCTTCTGGTTGGGTCTACCACCCTCACATGCCTGTTCCCTCACCACACGCCTGTGTGAACACACATCACACTCTACTCTAGTCTCAGGATAGTCTTAGGTCTACTCTCCTTCAGTGCAGAATTTATTTATTTATTTTGCCAGTCCTAAGGCTTGAACTCAGGGTCTAGGTGCTATTCCTGAGCTTCTTTTGCTCAAGGCTAGCACTCTACCACTTGAGCCACAGAGCTACTTCCAGCTTTTTCTGTTTATGTGGTACTGAGGAATTGAACCCAGGGCTTCATGAGTGCTAGGCAAGCACTCTACCACTAAGCCACCCAGCCTGGTTAGGGAGAATGTAAAGTAGCTAAAGTCAGAAGGAAAAAAAAAAGAGCAAGCTCTGACATATGTATCCATTACCTTATTGTATCATTTTCTTTTTTTTTTTTTT
>NW_012268965.1:0-2089 GCF_000151885.1 Dipodomys ordii
TCCTTCCTTCCTTCCTTCCTTCCTTCCTTCCTTCCTTCCTTCCCTCCTTCCTTCCTTTCTTTCTTCCTCTTTTTGTCAGTCATGGGGCTTAAACTCTGGGTCTGGATGCTGTCCCTGAGCTCTTAAGCTTAAGCCAGGCACTCTACTGCTTGAGGCATAGTGCCACTTCCAGTTTTCTAGTGGTTAAATTGGAGATAAGAGTCTCACAGACTTTCCTGCCCAGGCTGGCTTTGAACCTCCATCCTCAGATCTGAGTAGCTAGGATTACAGGAGTGAGCCACGAGTGCCCAACCAGTAGCTGTTATTTTTTACTCTGGCTTAATAAATAGAAAACATAGTAGACATTTTATAACAGTGAGGCTTTGCATCAATTGTTGGTTCCTAACAGTGAGCAACAAAGCAGATTTTTCAGACTACATCTTTAATTTGGGGATTCTGCCACTTTGCCTAAAACTCCCAAAGCAGAATGCTATATATAGTTGATTTTGCAATTACTTTGTTCTCCTTTAAACATATTATTTGGTTTTAAACTTCTAATTTGCCAAAAAAAAAAATTTAACACAGGGTCTCACTGTGTTGCCCAGGCTGGCTTTGAACTCACTGTGTTACCCAGGCTGCTTTGAACTCACTGTGTTACCCAGGCTGCTTTGAACTCACTACTCACTGTGTTACCCAGGCTGCTTTGAACTCACTGTGTTACCCAGGCTGGCTTTGAACTCACTGTGTTACCCAGGCTGCTTTGAACTCACTCTGTAGCTTAGGCTGGCATTGGACTCACAGTCCTCCTGCCTCAGCCCCCTAAGTGCTGGGATTATGGGCATGTGCCAAGATTGCTCCTAATTTGGCATTTAGGGTCAGTAGGGTCAGTAGATAGATTTATTCAACAAGCTTTTCTTAAGCCAATTCTGGCCCCATCTTGGGCCAGTTTGATTCTGGGGAGGGAAAGATGATGGAACCACCATCCCCCAGTCTCACAGAGCTGTAATCAAATGAGCAAGGGGAATAGTCTTACATGACTTTGAGTTGCTTTCTAGTCCTGAGATAATTTACCCAGAGCACTCCTGAGGGCAGCAGCGTGATGCTGCTCCTGGATGCAGCTTCTCCATGTTGGGGAGAGGGATGAGCACTGTGAAAGTGCTACGTGTCCCTCTGGTCACCCTAAATGCCCTCTCCAGGGCAGGATAAGAAGGACTTCTCATGCAAAGAGAGGAAAGCTGATACAAGGACACTTCTCTTGGGCTGGTAATAGGGCCATGTGGAGTCTCCTTTACCAAAAAGCATTTGGGTTATTGGTTTGAAATGAGTACTGGGTCAGGGCCCTGTAGGCCTGTGTTTACCCTGCTAGGCCTAGCCTTGAGGCCCAAACTGCCTTTGTTAAATCAGCTTTAAAGGTAAACAAAGAGAGATAGGGCAGGGGTGGGGGCAATGTTCCAGGGAAATTCTTCATAGAAAAGCTCGTTAAGTTGATTGGCCGGGCTCTGAGTGTTTCAAGAAGCCGGATGTAACTGCTCACCTGAGCTCTCAGTATAATCTGCAGGTGTGTCTTCCTTAAATCCACCTTGATGCTTGCTGTGCTATAATAATTGGATGTTCTTTTGTTTGTTGGATTGTACAGTTTTCACAGTTGATGATGCTCTCTAGGTAGAATAGACAAAAGGATTGTTTCTGAGAGATGTTCATTGAGGGCTCCCCATGTGCCAGGTGTTGCTCTAAGCATTTTTCATGTTGGCAAACTGCGTTTAACATGCTTCAGGGATTTACTGACTTTTTGTGGGGTTTTTTGGATGGTGCCAAGGGCTGATCTTTTTCGTTTGTGACGTTTCTAAACTTTTTTTTTTTTTTTGCCAACAGTGTGTTTCTTATTTTGTGTGTCACTGAAGTTTCTGTTCTTTTATCTCTGTGGTCAGGCAGTGACCTGACAAAGGTTTCCTTAAATGTCTAGCTCCTAAAAGGGGCGGGGGTGGGGGGGAGGAGGAAATGTGAGATTTGTTTCTTAAAATGTTCTAATAGAATCTCTCAGGAGAACTGTTGATGCACACAGGCCCAAAACCAAGGTGGGCATCTGTATCAGTTTATCAGGCACTATCAG
>NW_012268966.1:0-1705 GCF_000151885.1 Dipodomys ordii
CCCCCCCCCCCGCCTCTACTCTCCCCTGTCAAGCTCTGGCTTTTGCAAAGGACCCTTTTCTTTTATCTCCTCCTTTACCTCTTTCCATTTTTCAGTCCCATCATACTTGTCCGGAGACTCCTCACCGGGTTAAATCGAATCATTCACTTACACAGAGTTGTACCTGAACATCTGGACATGGTTGGATAAAAACAAATCATGTGAAATTGGGATTATTGATTGTGTAACTTCTTTTATCTCCAAAAATCACTCCCCAAATCCTTATTTCATACTCTTGAATTTGTTTTATATAAAATGGAGAAGGTAGGTACATTAGTTCCTATGTAAATCAAACCTTTTTTTAAATGCTGCATACATGATATATCATGTTTTAGTTTTGCTTTGAGACTGTCTCCCTGTGTAGCTCAGTTTGACTGTACTTTGGCCTTCCAAATACACTGTCTTTAGTAATGAATGGTTTAGAGTGAGTCCTATTCTACACATATGGATAAGTTTCAATGAACTTACCCTTTTCCCAAACTTTGTCAGAGATTAAGTACCTCTCCAATCTTCTTGAGTTTTCTAGCTCTCGGGGGTTCCAATTCCCATGTTGACCATTGCAAGGATACCAACATGGGATCCGGGATGACCTTCCCCCAGGCTCTTAAATGCCCTAATCCTTGATGAAAGCATTTCTGACTGCATTTCTGACTTCCTCCATTCTTCTGAACTCTGGGGTGAGGGTGGGGGGGTAATTGTCATCTATCCTGCCTACTTCTGTGTTCTTCCTGGTTACTTAATAGTTGTCCTCCTTAGAGTTCTCAGAGTTTTTTTTCCCTTCTGGAAAAAGAGAGAGTATGGGATTAATTAGATTTCTGGTATTGTTTTGTGAAAACAGAGAATCAGAAGGCATTTTGCCAGACATAATATCCACTCTTCCAGTGATAGATGTTGTAAATTTCTGCTGGAACTAGGTAGAACTTAGGCTGTTTCTCTGAATCTCTTCCTCCTGGGTGTCATGCATTAGAAAAGCCCCTGCTGATCTCAGTGAGAAGATAGAGAATCTACTTTTTTATTTCTTAAAATGGTTTTTAAAAGGGATGAATTGGATGATTTTTAAGGGTACTTCAGCTTAGGAAATTTAATTTTATTAAGCATCTTAAGTGACATCATAAAAACCAGCAAACATTTAAAAATGTTTTAAAGTTCTGGAGAAGAAAATCCTAAGGAAACAGACCAGAGGTATTCAGTTGAAGGTAGTCCACTACTTGTTTAGTACAGAGGCCTGTGTATAAGGGACCTTATACATAAGGGACCTTATAAGGGACCATATCATCAATTTTCTGAACTATTACATCTGTGAGGTTGCAACTGATTTAAGATGGAGCATTTTTTGGTATATGTTTCCTAGGAGGGGCAAACAGAGCAATTAATTTAAAACTGTAAGAGTAGGTTTCCCTCCTGCAAATGATAATTATATATATTAAACATAAAATAACACAATGCCTATATGCCTCTGATCATATAAAATAATATTTATCAAAATGAACTGAAATATTAAGCATATTTTTTCTTCATTGTTTTTGTTTTGGTTTCTTTTTTTTTTTCTGGTCCGGTCGTGGGGCCTGAACTCTGGGCCTGGGCTCTGTCCCTCAGCTCTTCAGCTCAAGGCTAGCGCTCTACCACTTGAGCCACAGCACCACTTATGGCTTTTTTCTTTTTGCTT
>NW_012268966.1:6975-7956 GCF_000151885.1 Dipodomys ordii
TCCCTCCCTCCCTCCCTCCCTCCTTCCCTCCCTCCCTCTCTCTCTCCCTCCATTTATACTGATATCAGGGCTTGAAAACAGGGCTAGTATTCTTGCTCAATTCTCTCTCTCTCTCTCTCTCTCTCTCTCTCTCTCCCTCTCCTTTTTGCTGATCATGGGGCTTGAACATAGGCCTGGGCACTATCCCTGAGTTTTTCTTGTTTAAGGCTAGTGCTCTAACACTTTGAGCCACAGCTCCACTTCCAATTTTCTGGTGGTTAATTGGAGATAATGGACTTTCTTTCCCTGGCTGGCTTTGCACAGTGATCCTAAGTTCTTTGTCTCCTATGTAGCTAGGATTACAGGGGAGAGCCACCAATGTCTGGCTTCAACTTTCTTTCTTATGGTTGGTGCTATACCACTTAACCTACACCTCCAGTCTAGCTATCACTGGTTATTTTGGGAGTGAAATCTTGTGGACTTTTCTGCCTTGGCTGGTTTTGAACTTGGATCCTCAGACCTCAACCTCTTGAGTAGCTAGCATTATAGGGGTGAGCCACCAGTGCCTAGAACTACCACTTATTCAGAACCAATTTGTGCAGGATACTAATTACCATGGCAGACCTACAGGTTTGGTTGCATTGTCTAGCTGAGGTAACTGAGAGTGGAGATGAATGATCTGGACTCATAAATATACAACAGACAAGAACTTGAAGCCTATTTGGTTGCAAGTTTTTTTTTATTGTGAAAATACCGTACAGAGGGGTTACAATTACATGAGCAAGGTAGTGAGTACATTTCTTATCAAGCTTTGTTGCTTCGCTTCCTCCTTTCTTTCCCCTTCCCATCCCTTTCCATCTCCCCCCCTTCCCCCTGTGCCAAAGTTGTAAAGTTCGTTTTTCAACATAATGTCTTGTACATCTCATTGTTGCAATGGGTCCACCTGTATCCCTATTTAAACGATTTTGTTTTTTCCCTTCCCTTCCACAAATTATACCAACA
>NW_012268967.1:0-4675 GCF_000151885.1 Dipodomys ordii
CCTGCCCCAGGGCTCTGCCTCTTTCCCTAGGATCTATCTAAGCCCCGCTCAACGCCACGCCCCATGCCATGGCCACGCCCCCTTCGCCTCACCGCGCTGCCCCAGGGCTCTGCCTCTTTCCCTAGGATCTATCTAAGCCCCGCTCAACGCCACGCCCCATGCCATGGCCACCCCTTCGCCTCACCGCGCTGCCCCAGGGCTCTGCCTCTTTCCCTAGGATCTATCTAAGCCCCGCTCAACGCCACGCCCCATGCCATGGCCATGCCCCCTTCGCCTCACCGCCCTGCCCCAGGGCTCTGCCTCTTTCCCTAGGATCTATCTAAGCCCCGCTCAACGCCACGCCCATGCCCTAGACCACGCCCCCTTCGCCTCACCGCCCTGCCCCAGAGCTCTGCATCTTTCCCTAGGACCCACCCCGTCCAAGCCTCGTCCTCCCCGTTGCCCCCCCCTCCCACGTCCCCCCCTAATTCTCTCCCACCTCTGGCCTCGCCTCCTTGTCCAGGCCACGCCCATGACCTGTCAACCCCCGCCTCCTGCCCCATAGGGTAACAAGGGTGGAGTGAGCGTGCGCCTAGCGGCCTTCGGGCACATGCTCTGCTTCCTGAACTGCCACCTGCCAGCCCACATGGACAAGGCCGAGCAGCGCAAGGACAACTTTCAAACCATCCTTAGCCTTCAGCAGTTCCAGGGCCCCGGAGCGCACGGCATCCTAGATCACGAGTATGGACCCGGCCGGGACTGTAGCAGGGATGCTTGATGCCTGTCTGGGAGGAAGGGTGGGTGGCAGGTGGCATTTTGATGGAGAAGGGTGGAGCTTCGCCGAGGGGCAGGATCTTCCTGGGGATCCCAACCGAATTTCCTCTAGACCCCGCTCTCCCCACTCCCCTCTGCTCCTTGGCTGGCTGGAGGGTCTGGTGCCGCCCACCCATCCACTGCATCGCCAGAAGCGCCAGTGCCATCGTGTTGGATGGGGCCCAGGAAGGATCTAGACTGAGCCCTTCCATCCCATGGACCTCCCCCAACTCCCATCTGTGAACAGCCTTGTGTTCTGGTTTGGGGACCTGAACTTCCGCATCGAGAGCTATGACCTGCACTTTGTCAAATTCGCCATCGACAGCGACCAGCTCCATCAGCTCTGGGAAAAGGACCAGGTAGGGAATCCTAACCCTTACCCCACACTCCCAAGCACACAAAGCATGTCCCAGGATGCACGTGGACCTTGCCCTCACCAGCCACCCCCCACCCCCAACACACTCAACTTCCAGATGCTGGAAAGCCTAAGCTGTTGTCCAATTTTGCCCTTCTGGAACCCCACAGCTCAACATGGCCAAGAACACATGGCCCATCCTGAAGGGCTTCCAGGAGGGACCCCTTAACTTTGCTCCCACCTTCAAGTTTGACGTGGGCACTAACAAATACGACACCAGGTGAGCAGCTGGATGAGGTGAGGGCGTAGGCTTTTGTTTGCTTTGTGACAGTCCTGAGACTCCAACTCAGGGTCTGGTCACTGCCCTTGAGCTTCTTTTGCTCAAGGCTAGTCGTGCTCTACTACTTGAGCCATAGCTCCACGTCTGCCTTTTTGGTGATTCATTGGTAATAGGAGCCTTATAGACTTTCCTGCCTGGTCTAGCTTTGCCCCACGATCCTCAGATCTCAGCCTCCTTGAGAAGCTAGGATTACAGACATGAATCACCAGTGCCCAGCTGGGATGTAGGCTTTGGTGTTCTAGAAAAGGGAGACTGTGAGGAGAGGGGCAGGAGGCAAGGCTGGGCCTGTGCTTTGAACCCTCTCCCAAATCCCTTAAACTCAGGCTGTGACCCCCCACTACAGTGCAAAGAAGAGGAAGCCAGCCTGGACAGACCGTATCCTGTGGAAGGTCAAGGCTCCAGGTGGAGGCCCCAGCCCCTCAGGACGGGAGAGCCATCGGCTCCAGGTGACCCAGCACAGCTACCGAAGCCATATGGAATATACAGTCAGTGACCACAAGCCAGTGGCTGCCCAGTTTGTCCTACAGGTGAGTTCTTAGCCTCTCTCTCTGTCTGTCTGTCTCTCTCTCTGTCTCACTCTGTCTCTCTGTCTCTGTCTCTCTCTCTGTCTCTGTCTGTCTGTCTGTCTGTCTCTCTCTCTCTCCCCCTTCCCTCCCCCCGTGTTGATGCTGGAGCATGAAATATGAACTCAGGATCTAGGTGCTGTCCCTGAACTTTTTGCTCAAGGCTGGTGGCTGGTGGTGTTCTATCACTTGAACCACATGTTCAACTTATGGCTTTTTGGTGGATAATTGGAGATAAAAGTCTCACTTTCCTTCCTGGGGTTGGCTTCAAACTTTGATTCTCTGATCTCCACCTTCTCTGAGCGCTAGGATTACAGGTGCAAGCCACCAGCTCATCTTTCTCTTCCTCTTAAGATGTCTTTGGACCGAGCTGAGCATCCAGCTGCACACCAGTCAGCCTTTGCACTTGGCCTGTCCTTAGGTGCATCATTTCTCATAACAGAGTTGGGGAGGGGAGGATGTTATGATTTCTTATTTTTATATGAGGATGCTGAGGCTCAGAGACACATACCTTGCCCAGGGTCACACAGCTATTATAAGGAAGAGTTAGGAGGCAAGAAAAAAAAAAGGTGAGTGGTAGTAGAACACTTGTCTAACAAGTGTAAGGCCCCAAGTTCAAACCCAATGTGTATGTGTGTGTGTGTGTGTGTGTGTGTGTTATCAGTCCTGGGGCTTGAACTCATGGTCTGGGCACTGTCTGTCCTTTTGCTCAAGGCTAAGGGTCTACCACTTGAGCCACTGCTCTACTTCTGGCCTTTTGGTAGTTTACTGGAGATAAGAATCTCCCAGATTTTTGTGCTTGGGATGGCTTCAAATCACAATCCTTAGATCTCAGCCTCCTGAGCAGCTAGGATTACACTCATAAGCCACTAGTGCTTAGCTTGAGATTTAGGATTGAAGTTCCTGGTTGCCAACATAAAAAGTGATCATCTTGCCAGGGCCCAGGCCCTGAGTTCAAGCCCCAGGACTGGAAAAGACAAAAAGTGATACTATTAGAATGTCAGAAACCAGATGTCAGAGCTCATATTAGTCCAGCTCTCTCTTTTCTTCTCAGGGAGAATCTGGGGCTCCTATTGAGGTTGGTATGGGTTCCATGTTACATAAAAGCTCAGGGACAGAGCACAACAGGGTAGATTCTCATCTCCCAACCATGAAACCCAAACTCTGGATTCTCCGAGTCACTGGATCTGATAAGAGTCCTGACTACTGGAGAAGGTTTTGCTTGGTAGCTTTGTCACGTGGTCAGTCAGTGGGACACTGGCCAAAATCCTCAGTTAGCAATGGAAATCTGCCTGTGCCTGGCTTCCTGTGTCCTTGGCTAGTTTTAACCCTCAGAGACTTCCCCTTGAGAATTACTTATTTTTCTCTCTCCACATTGTCCTTCCTGCCTTGTCCAGGCTTCCTTCCTTCCTTCCTTTCTTTTTTTTGAGCTATATCCCCAAATAGCTTTTTTATTTTATTATTTTATTCTGGTGCTTATACTGAGGCTTGAACTCAGGGCCTGGGTGGTATCCTTGAGCTTTTTTGCTCAAGTCTAGTTCTCTACCACTTTGCGCCACAGCTCCACTTCCAATTTTCTGGTGGTTAATTGGAGATGAATCTCATGGACCTTCCTTCCCCTGGCTGACTTTGAACCATAATCCTCAGATCTCAGCCTCCTGAATAGCTAGGATTACAGGTATCAGCCACCAGCACCCAACTAAGGCCTCTGTTCTTGAAAAAAGATTACCTAGCCAAGCTCCAGTGGCTCAGGCTTGTAATCCTAGCTACTCAGGAGGCTGAGGCTGAGGATCACGGTTCAAAGCCAGCCTGGGCAGGAAAGTCTGTGAGATTCATACCTCCCATTAACCACCAGAAAACCGGAAGTGGCACTGTGGCCCAAGTGGTAGAGCGCTAGTCTTGAGCTTAAGAGCTCAGGGACTGTACCCAGGCCTAGAGTTCAAGCCCCATGACCAAAAAAAAATTACCTAAAAGGCTCAAGTAGTAAAGCATGAGCTGTGAGCAAAAAAAACTAAGGGACAGCACTCAGGGCCTGAGTTCAAACCCCAGTACCAGCACCAAAATAAAATGAGAAAGCTACTTGGGGTTGGGAATGTAGATCAGTGGTAGAACATACCCCTAGCATATGCCCCAGTGCCACAAAAAGAAAAATGAAGACAAAAGTGATAAAAGTTTTGTTTGTTGTTGTTATTAGGATTTGAAGTCAGGGCGATGTGCTCTCGCTTTACCATTTGAGCCATGCCTAGTGTTATGGATTTTTGCTGGTTAGTTTTGGAAATGAGTCATTCAGATTTGTCTGCTTGAGCTGGCTCTGAGCCTTGATTCTCAGATCTCAACCTCCAGAGTAGCTAGGATTACAGGCATAAGCCACTCAGCACCTGGCTGTTTGGTTTATCAGTTCTGCTGAGGGAGATTTTATTGTTACTCTACACATTTACAATATGTTCCAGTCAGTCTTACTCCTTCTAAAAAGAAGAGTTTTTTGTTTTTAAGTTACCATGAGCCAGGCATGGTATGTATTCCCAGCAGTCTGGAGTCTAAAGGAGGGAGGATTGAAAATTAAGGCTACCTACTAAAGACCTACTTTTTTTTTTTTTTTGTCGGTCGTGGGGCTTGAACTCTGGG
>NW_012268968.1:0-4904 GCF_000151885.1 Dipodomys ordii
CTTTTTTTTTTCTGCTTATGTGGTGCTGAGGAATTGAACCCAGGGCCTCAGGCATGCAAGGCAAGCACTCTACCACTGAGCCACCTTCCCAGCCCTGTTTATTTCTTTTCTTTACCTTGTAGCCCCTAGGTTGGCAATGTTTTACAGATTTTAAATTCAGGTGTTTTAAATTTTATTTTATTGTAAAGATGCTGTACAGAAGGGTTATAGTTACATGAGTAAGGTAATGAGTACATTTCTTGGGAATTTACAGCTTCCTGGAGCAGTATTTAAAGAAAAAAACAAAAACAAATGAAGATACCTTAATAACTAAATATGTTCTGTGTACCTCATTTGGATACTCCTTCAAATAAACAAAATTCTAACATGTTTGAGACGACTGGAAATTTGAAACAGTATGTTTATTCATATTAAAAATTACTACCACTTATAGATATGATATTGTCATTATGGTTATGAGTTTAAATATCTTATCTTTTAGACATACTTTCTTAAATAATTAGAAATGAAAATACATGGTTATCTAATGTTTGCTTCAAAATAATAATTAGGGATACTGTGGCTCCAAGTGGTAGAGTGCTAGAACAGCACCCAGACCCCAAGTTCAAGCTTCATGCCCAACGAAAAAAACTAATTAATTAATGAATAATGATAGTTGCAGTGATTAATCAGATAAAAAGATTGGCCATGAATTAATAATTATCTAAACTGTTTAACAAGTTGCATTGGGGTGTTCTATTGCATAACATCTACTTGGCCTGTGTTTAAAATGATTCACAATATAAAGTTTAACGGAGTATTTTGTTTCCTTTTCGAAGAGATAGACAATTTCAAGAGAATGTGAAATAAATGTTTTTCATTTTCCCAAGTAAAGCTCAAGAGTTTCACAATAACAGTTTACGAAAATCTTTCCCCTGGTGTGATGATAGCCTGCTGTAATTGTTTAGATGGATCTTCTTTGACATTAATCTAATTAAATTCTTTTATCATCCACTCAACCAAATGTATGTGTCTGAGAAGCATGTTGTGTTTCTTTTAGGATTGTGGAGAAAGGATATTATAGTGAGCGAGATGCTGCAGATGCTGTTAAACAAATCCTGGAGGCAGTGGCTGTAAGTAAGGACCAGCATTTCCCACCCGCGTAAGCTTCCATGTGTCTTCCCTCACAGCGAGCACGTAAGAAGTGCAGCTCTGCGATAAGGCGTAAAATGGACATCAAAAATGTATTGAATACTTACAGGAAAATATGCTTCATAAAGTTATATGCATGAGTATATTTTATAACTTATATAAGTTTATTTTTATTCGACTCTGAAAGATACAGCCCACCTAAAATAATGCTGTTTGTTTAAAATATTTTCATGAGGTCCTATTAGACTTCAGTCTATTTCCTGTCTCTTTCTCTTAGCTTTCTGTTTCACATTTTGTAAGGTTGTCTTCTCTATTATTGTTGTTGCTTCTTAGTTTGGTGGGGAACTGGAGGAAGATTGAATGAATGAGATATAACTATAAGCCTCTGAGCATAGAGTTTATTGACTTTTTTCTTTCAAGACAAGAAATGAGTGACTTAGAAGGAAAATTGTGTGGCCATTTTATTTTGTCCAAGGAAGAAATATAAATTAAGATTGTGCATGGAAATATGAATTAAATTGCATTGTATAAACTGATGATGTATAATTTTGAGAGGTTTGTTTGGATTTCAGGTAATATCTTGTCTAGATAAAACAGACTACATATATTCAATGAAGTATAGTACATAGAAATTAATTTGCTGAATATAAAGCCAAAGGCAGATTACATACTGAACAAACACAACAAAACCTAAAGAAAGATGTGTATCAGAATCAGTTAGAACAATCTATAAAGCCCAGAATTAAGATATATGCTATTATTCAGAGTTAGTTATCTAATCATTATTAAGTACTTTAGAAATCAGCTAATGTGCTACAAGCATCCTACTAATTTTACCCACAAGAAAGACAATGGCATAGGCATTAACATTCAACTTAATGGAAAGATTAAGTGAGATACTATATGGAAGCCATAGCAATGTTCCAGAAAGGGAAAAGAGGAGATCTATCTTCATTCATTTAAATATGTATTACATGTTACTAAATCTATTTGCATATAGAATAACTGATGACACGTGCAACTCCAGTTTGTGAAAAAGTTTTAAAGAGAAATGTGCTGAGCATTGAGAAATTCTGCTTCATTGAAACAGGTCAGCATGCTGTGTGAGGGTGTGGGGGTTGCAGTTTACCCAACTGGGTTGATATAGCCTTGTGATCCTAGTTCTATCACATACTGTTGTCTAGCAGACAGTTTGTTATTTTTTTTCTGGGACAAGTGCACACTTTGTCCTGGTGCCCTGTGAGCCAGTGGGAAAGGAATGTGATAGAGACTTATCTAGCCCTAGCCACTACATACTTCTTACCCTCTTGTACTGGTAAAATATTATTTCAGAGTGGAGTCATTGTTTCATCTGGGTGCTAATCACAGACTGTGGCGTCAGGATGGGTTACTGTGAGGATACAGCGGTATGTGAAGAACCCAGCCAAACAGGCAAACAGGAAGGTAGCGGTCAGGACTCCTTCCTTCACCCATTGCTGAGTTTTTCTCATCGCTCTTCCAGCCAAACTCCTTCACCTCACAGACTCAGAAAGTGACATGGGCTCAATTGAATGCCCTGCATTAATACACTACCGTGAAAACTCAACTTAGGTTTTTTCCTCAGATACCACAAATAGAAATACCACTTAATTCCTCCTTTCAAGATAGAAGCTACCTTTGGCTCCATTGAAAGCCAGGCATCCTTTTCTAGCTCAGCCCTACTTTGGAGCAGGGTAAGAGTATACAGGTTTCCTCTTTGTTCTTCATCTCACTATTTTTTTTGGTCCTCTTGTAATCACTGCCTTACTTATGTAACCGTAACCCCTCTGTACATCACCTTGACAATAAAACTTACAACAAGCGTAATAGAGCTATAAAACATAAAACTGAGATCAGGAAATGGATAATAAAGATAAAAGGTTTTTTAAAAAAGTATATAGGGCCCACAAGGCTAGCTCTGATTGCAGGGGGGAGGGTGGTTGTTTTGGGGGACAGGGCAGTTATTTCTCTAAGTAAAACTGACATACTAAGAGACACACTTTTTACTACTGTCTGTCCTGATACTTTTAAAAAACACTAGACTTTTTTCACATTTCTTTCCATTCCCATATTTTTGATAGTCGGTTGTTTGTTGTAAAAGCATGATTCCCCCTTTGAAGATGATTTATTTGGGCCAGAAACCCTATTTGTTTGTCATGTATGAATTAACTTCTCTATAACCAATGTTAGTCATGCTTCACATTCCCTCATTTCTTGTCTTTGCACTTCAAACTGTTTTACTGTAGATATATGTAATGTAATGTGTCTCCGATTCAACACCCTCAAGCTTTCTATCTACCACACAACAGTTGTTAAAATCCTAGAGTTTATCCCTCTACATGTCCTCAAATGCTAGTAATCCCCTCAACAAGTCTTGACTTACCTCCAAATTATAACACAAATTGGACTATTTTCTTCATTTTCACTAAATCCTAATATAGTTCGCCATCATCCCACTTGGCTGCAACATCTTCTAAATGGACAGCCTACTTCTGCCACTCAATGCCCTTTCCCTCACATCATCCCAAATTTTTATTTAAATCATAAATCAATGATGTCATGTCTATGTTTACAACCATCAATGACATCCCACTGAAAGTAAAACAAAGTCAGAATTCCTTCACATAGCCTATAATACCTTACCTAGCTCAGGTTCCTTCCAGACATCTGTTTCACTGCATACCATTTCCTTGGTTTCCTTTCCTGGATTTGAGCCAGGACTCTGAGGACTCTACATTAGTTCCATTCTTGGGATGGTGTTTTTCTCCTGTGCCTGGGACACTCTTTCATCATGTCCTTAGGGTCTTACTTTCTCACTTCTTTCAGGGCTGAATTGTCATCTGCCTAGAATACCCTTCCATGACCCCTCTACCTAAAGTCATGCCCAACGCTGCCTCTCCAAATCACCTCTTAAGTTCACTGTCATGCACACTTAAAATCACTTGGAATTTTATGTTGTTTTCTCAGATTCCATAAAACCACCATCTAATTCCAAAAAAGTAGTAAACTTGTATTTTTCACCCTTGTATCCCCAGTGCCTAAGAAAATATCTGCTTGTAGTAGATGCTTAATAAATATTTACGGACAACTTTAGTGAAAACACCATCGGCCCACTCTAAAAGAGCCAATATTCTACTTCCTATTTCTAGATGGAGATACATCATATTTCTTATTTCACTTGAAACAAAGCAATATGTCTTGCTTCTATGCTTGCAATGGTTTTCCTGTTCCCTCATTATCCTTAGATTCTAGTCCTGTCATTCAAACCCCATGTTCCTCAGTATCTTCTTTTTGGTTGCTTTCATCCATTTAGATAAGTTTTTGCTCTTTGGGTTATCACAGTGAATATATTCCGGTTCACTGATACCCTAGGTAGCTGACAGAGGAAAATGTTCAGCAAGAACAGTGGATGTTCTCAAAATTTTCCACTTATTGGAATTACAGCAATTAAGAAAAAGCGGCTAGAGTAATGGTGCCCTTTGTAGGGTTGCCTCACATAGAACAAAGAGTATAGAGTTTCTAGAACTCTATTCCAGGTTTTCAAGGATAAATTCATTATTGCTAATTGTGTGTGTATATATGTATGTGTGTATACACCTATAATAGACACATATATATTATTTTACCTCCTCTCAGCACTTTAAGAACTAGATTACAAGGGGCTGGGAAGGTGGCTCAGTGGTAGAGCACTTGCCTTGCATGCATGAGGCCCTGGGTTCCATTCCTCAGCACCACATAAGCAAAAAGAAAAAAGC
>NW_012268968.1:4954-6085 GCF_000151885.1 Dipodomys ordii
AAAAAAAAAAGCCACAAAGCCTGCTAGTGATGGTTCTCACCTGTAATCCTAGCCACTAGGATCTCACTTTGACCCCAGTCCATGCTGATAGATTCAAGAGATTCCAAGTAACCAGCAAAAAAAAAAAAAAGCTGGAAATGATGATGTGGCTCAAGTAGTACAGAACCAATACTACTAAGTAGAAAAAGTTAAGAGAAAGAGCAAGCCCTGATTTCAAGCAAATCACTACCTGAATGAACACACACACACACACACATACATATCTACACACACACATCTACACACACGCAACTGAATCAAAAGATTAAACAAATAAGTGGTAGCGAAGGACTAAAAATAAACTAAAGTTAAAAATTAATACCCAAAACATACCTCAGTAAGCTATTTTGCATTTGCTGGAAGTTGGCCTCTTAAGAATTTATGTGCTCAATTTGGCATATAGACACTGCATATAAGATACAAAGCAAGGGGCTGGGAAGGTGGCCCAGTGGTAGAATGCTTGCCTTGTATACATGAGGGTTCTATTCCTCAGCACCACGTAAGCAAAAAATAAAAGCTATAACTGGTGCTGTGGCTCAAGTGGTAGAGCACTAGCCTTGATCTGAAGAGCTGAGGGACAGTGCCCAGGCCTAAAGTTCAGGCCCCAGAACCAGCAAAAAAAAAAAAAAAAGATACAAAGCAAGAGTCAAACAAGAGTCATTAAGACTTAAGTGGCTTTAGGGAGGAGTAGAATTTTTTGAACAAGATCTTTCTTGACCATCAGGAAATTAGCAGGTGGAGGAAAGGACCTTCCAGAGAAAGGAGATAACCCAAATCACAAGACTGGGGTGGGATGAATCTCAGTTTCCTTTTCAAGTGTTGATGTAGGTAGAAAGCAAACTCTGTGGCTCTATGTTTGTCAGCTAAATGGTTAAGTAACAGTATGCTCTCCAACAATTTAAATAAAGACTCTGGATCAGTCTTTTCATTTATACCTGGAGAGAATTAAACTAGTGATCCACTGGACCGATTTGCAGGCCTTCCCTTCCTCCCTCCCTCCCTCCTTTCCTCCCTCCCTCCTTCCCTTCCTTCTTTCCTTCTTTCCTTCCTTCTTTCCTTCCATCTCTTCCTCCTTCCCTCCCTCCCTCCCTC
>NW_012268969.1:0-2648 GCF_000151885.1 Dipodomys ordii
AAAATACAACAATAAAAAGAGTAATTTTATTGGACAAGGGAAATAAATAGTGACTATTATATATGCCAGGTAGTAAATGAGATGCCTTTTTTTTTGGTTCCATTTGAGACAGGGTCTTAATGTAGCACAGGGTGGACCTTGACTTTTTTTTTTTTTGCCAGTCCTAGGGCTTGAACTCTGAGCCTGGGCGCTGTTCCTGAGCTTAAGTCTAGAACTCTACTATTTGAGCTACTGTACCACTTCCAGCTTATTCTGTGATTAATTGGAGATAAGAGTCTCATTGACTTCCCAGCCTAGGCTGGCTTCCAAAGCCAATCCTCAGATCTCAGCCTCCTGAGTAGCTAGGATTATAGATCTTGGGTTAGGACTTGGACTTTTGATCCTCTTGCCCCTACAGATTATTTAAAAAAAACTCAGGGAAACAGGTAGTTGGCTAGTCATTTAGCTAGTAAATACTGGAGTTATTATCCAGATTCATCTTACTTTATATTTGTAACATATAGCTTATGCATATTTTCAGGATACTAAGTGTATAAAACTTTCCCTCAGGGGCTAGGAAGGTGGCTCAGTGGTAGAATGCTTGCTTTGAATGCATGAGGCTCTGGGTTCAATTCCTCAGCACCACATAGCAGAAAAAGCCGGAAGTGGCGCTGTGGCTCAAGTGGTAGAGGGCTAGCCTTGAGCTGAAGAGCTGAGGGACAGCACCCAAGCCCAGAGTTCAGGCCCCATGATTGACAAAAAACAAACAAACAACAAACAAAAAAACCCCACTACCACCAACTAAAAAAACCCCAAACAAAACCACAAACTCTCCCTCAGCTAGAGATAGATCATAGTGCATTTAAAAAATAAATATGCTGGGCTGGGAATGTGGCTTAGTGCCAAAGTGCTTGCCTAGCATGCATGAAGACCCTGGGTTCAATTCCTCAGTACCACATACACAGAAAAAGTTGAAAGTGGTTCTGTGGCTCAAGTGGTAGAGTGCTAGCCTTGAGCAAAAGAAGCTCAGGGACAGTGCTCTGAGTTCAAGCCCCAGGACTGTCAAAAACAAAAACAAAAGCAAAACAAAAAAACCTGTGTTATCTCCAGGTCCCCAATTGTCAAAATATAGGCTGCCTGTCAACAATCTCATTTAATTGCATTTAAGTTTAAGGATCTTAAGATATATGCATATTGTCTAACACACATATGATCAAGTAAATAGCTTGCCTTCAAAGCACGATTCCTTTACTTTTTATTTATTTTTGTGCAGGTACTAGGGCTTGGACTCAGTACAAAGCCTGAGTATTGTGCCTTAAGTTTTTTACTCAAAGCTAGCACTTTGCCACTTGAGCCACAGCTCCAGTTCTGGCTTTAAATACTGATCTTCAGATCTCAGCCTACAGACTAGATAGGATTATAGGTGTAAGCCACTGGCACCAAGCTTCCCCTTACTTTTGAAAACAAACTGAATAAATCTTCAAAAAAGCTTTATTTACCTGGATCCCAGCAGTCAAGAATTGTTGTTAAAGCACTCCGGAGGAGGTCAGTCCATGCAGTATGGCTCTTTTCTGCTCTGGCCATAGGGGAAGATAATATTCCTTTCAGAGCCTGTAGGGAAGCTGCAACAGTAGAAGATAATTGGCCCCCTGGCAACTTCACAGCAGTTTCTCTGAGTACTCCAATTGTGAGGTATAATATAGTAGGAAGAACTGAGATGCTTCCTGTAAAATAAAAATTTAAAACATCATGGATTTTAACATATACATACAAACACACACATTTCCCTCCCCCAAAAGGCATCCATGAGTAATAGTTATCTAGCTTGCAAGAGTTATTTTCTTAGAACTCAAAGTGTAGCTCAGGGGCTTGCACTCAGGGCCTGGGTACTGTCCCTGAGCATTTATTTTTTTTTTTTTTGATCAAGGTCAGCTTTACAACTTGACCACAGCTCTTTTAGCTTTTTGGTAGTTAAATGCAGAAAAGAGTCTCAGAGACTTGCCTACCTGGACTGGCTATGAACTGTGATCCTCAGATCTCAGAATTTTACATCACTTTGTTTCATTATGTTTTGATGTGGCAGTTGGTAAATCTACTCTAGACTTGCTATATAGCCCAGTCTGGCCCCTGAACTTGATATGCAGTGGAAGTTGGTCTCATACTTCATGATCCTCCTGTTTTAGTCTCCTAAATTCTGAGATAACAAATGTATACCACCATATCCAGGTCCATTTTTACTATTAAGGTGTGCATTCTTGTGGTATTAAGTGTGTGTGTGTGTGTGTGTGTGTGTGTGTGGTGTTATGTAACCATCACGACTACTCAATTTATTTTAAATTCTTTTTCAAGTGAAGAAGCATTGAAAATAAGTATGAAAAATGGAGCAAGGCAAAGTGGTAGAATACTGTAATCCTAACAATGCCGAGGCTGAAGCAATAGGATTCTAAGTTTGACACTAATTTCAGCTATACAGTAAGACACTATTAAAAAAAAATGGCATTCAAGTCACCCATAAAGTTAAGGCCAAATGAAGTTATCAATTACATTCAACAAAAAGCTCAGAGTATATTTTTTACCCCTAATCCTCTGACAGCCATTTTTTTCTGCCACTCTTACACAGTATGTGATAACATTAAGTCTAACTTTTGGGCTGGGAATGTGGCTTAGTG
>NW_012268969.1:6412-6710 GCF_000151885.1 Dipodomys ordii
TAAAAGCTACAGATCTACATATAGAAATAACATAGCTATATATATGAACAAAGAAAATTCAGTATGAGGTTGTTTTTAGAGAAGACTTTACAGATAAGGTAGGACTAGAACTAAACTTTGAAGGAAGAAAAGATTTAAAAGGCAGGAAGGGTATGGATCATTTCAAATCAAGTAACAAAGCATGGACAATAGCATAGAACAAGAATGAACATGAAGCCCTTTGGGTTTAGGATTTGCACAGAAGGAATCAGCAAAAGGCAGAGGACTCAGTAAAACCTGTGGAAAGCTTTATGTTAAA
>NW_012268970.1:0-377 GCF_000151885.1 Dipodomys ordii
CATTGTATGGCTAGTGAAGATCTTCTCCCAATCTGTGGGCTTTCTATTGATTTTGCTAGCTATGTCCTTTGCCATGCAGAAGCTCTGCAACTTCACGCAATCCCATTTGTCCAACCTTTCTTTGATTTGTTGTGTTTCTGGGTCTCTAATAAGAAAATTTCGGCCTGTGCCAAGGAGACCTAGCGTTTCTCCTATTCCATCCTGTAATGTTTTCAGAGTGTCTGCTTTGACTCCAAGGTCTTTGATCTATTTGGAGTTGATTCTGGTACAAGGTGATATATGAGGATCTAGCTTTAGTTTTCTACAAGTGATTAACCAGTTTTGCCAGCACCATTTACTGAAGAGGCTGTCTTTCTTCCATTCTATTGTTTTAGCTC
>NW_012268970.1:3608-5318 GCF_000151885.1 Dipodomys ordii
ACACACACACACACACACAGAGCGCATGTGCACACATACACACACACACACACACACACAGAGCGCATGTGCACACATACACACACACACACACAGAGCGCATGTGCACACATACACACACACACACACAATCAATCAATCAATCAAAACAAAAAATAGGGCATTGGTTAATCATATTATGGTAATGAGCACAGACTGGAATACTATACGGGTGCTGAGAATATTACTAAGATTTAATGCCCTAAGGAAATGTGATATAGTTAAAGAAAAACAAGAAAAAAATACAATACTGAGAAAAATCTATCTATCTGAAGCTGGGAGAGCTGTGGGATTGAACCCAGGGCTTCGTGAATGCTGCTCATCTAGGCTACCACTGCGTTACAGTCCAACCTGAATATCAGCACATTCCCCACAGTCACTCTGAATGGCAAGATGGTAGATGGTATCTACGTTCCCTTCTGTACGATTTCCCCCCTTATCTTTCTCAATTTTCTACCCATCTTACAATTTAACAATCTCTCTCTCTCTCTCTCTGTTGATCCTTCAAAAGCGAGGAGGACATATGTCTAGAAAAAAGTATCTACCAGTGCCTCACACTGTGCTTCTGATCACACTTGCTGCTGCCTCCGTCAGCAGACCATTTGTCAGGCCTCCAGGACAGCCTTGGCCCTGCAGCTCAGCACGGTTTCCTCTCTCGGAACAGCCTGCGGCCTGAGCAGGGACAGCTCAGCAGGCTGGCCGGCTGCCATGGAGTCTTCCAAAACCCTGGGAAGAGCCGCAGAGAGGCCAGTTCCCCGCTGAACAGGCAGATGGCGAAACATCCTCTTGGCTCTCGTACATTCAGCCATATTGGTCCAGACAGCTGAGAAAAGGCAAGCGAGTTCTCCCAGGCTGGGCAAAAACAAAAAAGAGTCCTCTCTCTAGGAGAGCTGGGCCAGGCCAGCTGGCATCTGTGGTAATGCCCCAGCCTCTTTCAAGGATGGATAATGAGTTAACAAGAAGAGAGTTCAGCCTTGAAGGCCTGAGTATCTCAATCAGTGAAAAAGGCCTGGGAAGACGGAGCAAACACTGTCAGGAAGCGACTGTCTCCCAGGGAACAAAGAATTCCCAAAGGCAGCAAAACAAAAGGAAGGACGCCCAGATTGTGAACTCCAAGCCATGGTGTGCTTCTTGGCTCTCCCCATTCCTTTCAGATTTCACTTCCTTCTTTGAGAAAATATTGGGAGTAAGTGGGGGTTAGGAAATGAGTGGTAGGGTGATTTCCAGTCTTGCCATTCTTTAGAATGGCTTCTAGTGGAGGTGAATCGACCTTTCAGTCGATGCAATTTTACCTAACACCTATGATACATAACAAGGAGGACCTAGCAAAATAAATCACTGGGCCAAGCAGTGCCAAGCACCGAGAAACATTCCATCCCAAACATACGATTGCCTCCTATCGCGCTATCCACTGTGCCCTGAATTCAAGAGAATGCTTTTCACCAATACTTGATTTTCTCTCTGGCCCACAATGCCCCACTGATCATGAGGAATGGAAGTTGTCTGCACTGGGAGACAGTATAGGTTTGGTAAAATCATGAATCTAGACTCATAAAGACTCAATAAATCTAGGCTCGGGGGGAGGGGGGAGGCTGGGAAGGGATGGGAAGGGTAAACAAAGGAGGAGGCTGCAATGCTTGGTAAGAAATGTACGCATTATCCTGCCCATGC
>NW_012268971.1:0-261 GCF_000151885.1 Dipodomys ordii
ATCTTCTCCCAGTCTGTGGGCTTTCTATTGATCTTGCTAGCTATGTCCTTTGCCATGCAGAAGCTCTGCAATTTCATGCAATCCCATTTGTCCAATCCCTCTTTGATTTGTTGTGTTTCTGGGTCTCTATTAAGAAAATTTCGGCCTGTTCCAAGAAGACCTAGGGTTTTTCCTATTCCATCCCGTAATGTTTTTGGAGTGTCTGCTTTGACTCTGAGGTCTTTGATCCATTTGGATTTGATTCTGGTGCAGGGTGATATA
>NW_012268971.1:5291-6411 GCF_000151885.1 Dipodomys ordii
GTGTGTGTGTGTGTGTGGGTGGGTGTGTGTTTCAAAGTTAGTGGAAATTGGAGTTAGGATGTTATCAGAAGTTCCTTAGAAACCTGTCTGGTCCTTGTAGCTTGTGCAACACTGATTCCCAGGCCTATAGTCCATGGAAGCCATCCTGCAATGCTTAATGCCTTAGGGCAATGGCTCTGTGAGAATGTTGATATAGATAACAGCATAGATCAAAGTCCCTCAGGAGGTACAAAGTGCCATCTTTACTGACCTCAGTCGAAATATAATATTAGCCATATAATTACAAAATATACTTTTTTTTAACCATCTAGAAAAAACAAGTTACAGGTGACTTCCTAGGTCAAATAAACATGCTCAGCCATGCAAATTCCTTTCTGGAAGCCTTCCATGGTGCCACTTGGTTGACCCAGCAGTGACTTCCAGCCAGGTAAATTAAATGTTCCAAAGACTCCTTGACAGTCTGCTTCCTTGGCAAACTCCCACAGAAAGCAAATATCTTGTACAACTGAGTGATTCAAGAGATGTGCCTCCTGGAAGCTGAGAGAAAGGGCATCTCCCAGCAACCTGTGGCCACACATAGTTGCACCACTCAGGCTCAATGGGAGCTAATGGGTGTAAGGATATCCTTATGTGAGCATCCTCCCCTCCAAAAAGAACCCTGCAAAACTACCAATAATCCTGTAATCTCAGGAGTGCCTTCAGCATAACAATTCAAGAAAAGGTTTGTAGAAGATTTGTAAATTATATTGTAATTTTGCAAAAGACAGAATGCTAAGCAGAAGTATACTGAAACAGAAGGCGTCCTATCAGTAAATTCTTCTCTCCCTCGAGTTCTGAGTTGTTAGTGAGGTAATAGAAAATTATACCTGGAGTCAGACACTGGTGGCTCACACCTGTAATCCTACATCCTCAGGAGGCTGAGATCAGAGTATCCTGGTGTGAAGCTAGCCCAGACACCACTGAGCAATTCTTATCTCCAATTAAACAAGAAAAAGCCAGAAGTGCAGGTGGGAGTCAAGTGGTAGGGCCCCAGATTGAGCAAAAATGCTAAGGGCAAGTAAGTGTGAGGCCCTAAGTTCAAGCTTCTATACTGGCACAAGCATGCATGTGCATGCACACA
>NW_012268972.1:0-4455 GCF_000151885.1 Dipodomys ordii
AGCCACAGCACCACTTCTGGCTTTTCCTGCTTATGTGCTGCTGAGGGATTGAACCCAGGGCCTCATGCATGCAAGGCAAGCACTCTACCACTGAGCCACTTTCCCAGGCCTCAGTGAGGCTCTTATCTCCAATAAAAACCACTAGAAAACTGGAAGTGACACTGTGGCTTAAGTGGTAGAGCGCTCGCCTTAAGCTGAAGAGCTGAGGGACAGCACCTAGGCCCGGATCCAAGTCCCACGACCGACAAGGAAAAAAAAAATTGAGTCACAAACATCCTAAAGTATATGCTAACTCTTTGCTTTCTTAGGGCATCCAGTTCTATACTCAGCTAAAGACCATCACTTCTCAGTGGAAAGAAGAGGATGCTACTCTCTCCTCACCTGCTCTAGTCATGCCTACCATGGGCCATTAGAAACAAGTTTCTTCAAGACTTGATCCTGAGTAATCTTCATTCTTGACCAACTTTATTTGCCATCTTTGCTAAAAAAAAAAAAAATTTCCTAGAATTGGATACAACTAAATTCTGTCAAGATGCTCCATCCATTCAAAGTTGCTATAGGGAGAATGTTGGTGTAATGATGACACCCAAATTTTCACTTGTTCTTCATACTTTTTTCGGGGGTATCTATTGTAACTGTGAAATGCTTATCTGGAAGGACAACTTAATCCTGTTTTCTAAAATTTCTCCTTTCTGGAGGAGGGAGAGGTCACTCTATATACAGAAAATATTTCAACAAGTGGAAAAAGAACCCTTGCGTGGGGAAATAAGACATAAACAGTTCACTCTCTAATTGTGCCTCAAATACAGCCCTTCATCAATAGCAGTGGGCACAACCCCTCTGTTTTTCACTCATCCTATACTACACAGATGTAAACCATTTCTACTTATCCAATATGATGGCTATTTCTCTTTTGCTCAATGTCACTTCATTGTCCTTGTGATTTATGACCACAAGTTCATTCATTGTCCTTGTTCCTGCTTCTTAAAATACTTCACAAGAATACCTCAGTATACAATGGATAAATCAACCTTTTATCAGCTGTGCCAAATGTTAACTTTCAGAGTTTGCTTCAGCAATCACTAATCAATGCTTCAGCTATTAATTTACATACAAATTGTCTTCTTGGATAATTGTTTCAAAAATTATTTTGTATCCAGAAATTAAGAGTGCTTTAACTATGTGAAATGGGTAAGATTCTTGCCTTAAGTCTAACCTGCTATTATTTGCCAAATTTTATATATTATTATTTCCTCCTGCCTGAATTTCTTATTAGTAATATTTTAATGAAAGAACAATTTATGTAGAATAACTCTTCAGGACTTAAGAAATTTCAAAGCTTTCCATTACATAAATAGTGACTAGCTTTTGATAAGTCTTTGCTACCACAAATTCAACTACCTTGGAATGTTTTGTTTCTTTGCTCTATCTAAATTTTAACTCAATAGAAACTGATGTTCTAAACAGCAGGGATTCATTTTGCTCCACCATCCCATATGAATCCTAACTTTGTGAACTAGAAGCCTGTTAGCTCTGATGGAGGGAACTCTGCTGCTCTGCCAGATGGCACTGGTTATTTACTTTTCTGCTTCCTCATTAATTACTTGGACCCTGTTCTACATGGTTAATTCAATGAGTTAAGTAAAGATTGTTTAAAAAATATATGTATACTCAATGGACTGTACTTAAGGCTTATTATTACTATGTACTGGCTAGAATGTCAGACCTTCAGTAATTAAAAGAACTAACAAGCCAGGCATTGATGGCTCATACCTAGAATCCTAGCTACTGAAGAGGCTGAGATCTGAGAATCACAGTTTGAAGCCAAGCCTGGAGGAAAGTCTGTGATTCTTATCTATTAACCCACCAAACAGCTCCAGAAATGGAGCTGTTTCAAATGGTAGAGTGCTACCCTTTAGCAAAAAAGCTCATGCACACAGCATCCAGGCTCTGAGTTCAAGCCCCAAGACTGGCACACAAAAAAAATTAACAGGGGCTGGGAAGGTAGCTCAGCGGTAGAGCGCTTGCCTTGCAAGCATGAGGCCCTGGGTTCAATTCCTCAGCACCACATAAACAGAAAAAGCCGGAAGTGGTGCTGTGACTCCAGTGGTAGAGCGCTAGCTTTGAGCTGAAGAGCTGAGGGACAGCGCCCAGGCCCAGAGTTCAGGCCCCATGACCGGACCCCCCCCAAAAAAAAAAGAGGTGTCTACTAAGAACACAAAACAAGACAGGTGCTGGTAGTTCACACCTGTAATCCGAACTATTCAGGAGGCTGAGATCTGAGGATTGTGGTTTGAAGCCACTGGGACTGAAAAAAGTCCATGAGATTCTTATCTCAATTTAACTACCCTCAAACCAGAAGTGGAGCTGTGGCTCAAAGTGGCAGAGTGCTAGCCTTGAGCAAAAGAGCTCAGAGACAGCACCCAATCCCAAAGTTTATGCTCCATGACTAACCAAAAAATAAAAACACATACATACCAAGTCCCACATAACTGTTAAACATAGAGGTTTCAAAGATGAGTAAGATAGCACCTCAATAACTTACTGAAAAATCACTTCAACATTTGGATATTACCAAACTGAACTTATTCTGAGTTCTTATTTCTTTAAAGGACATTAAAAGGCAATACAAAAAAGCAATGTGTTCAAGGGTTATTAGTACCATTTTTCAGCCTCTATGAGATCTTGATTCACACTATTAGTGCTGTATTCTCTGCCATCAAATGTCCTGATTTGGGGATATTCTGTTCTTCCTGAACATGCTGTTCTCATCTTTAAATTGAAAGCAGCTTGTGCTAACTCCTTATAGTTTTTCCTGCTGAATATAATCTGTTGCTTCACTTGGTGTAGAGCATCTAGAAAGAAATTTTCCACTTCTGTCCTCTCATCCAATATGTTCTTGGCCAGCTTCTTCACTCGATTCATTTCCTTGTCCTTCATATCAAGAACCTGCTGCAGCTTGTCAATTTCTACCAGACCTGCCTGATTCTCTATGGTTGCCTGTTGCCGCAGTTTCAAAATTTCTGTCTCAAACTCTCTAGTCATGAAAGTTAGAGCATTCTCCAAGTTTAACACTCTCTTCTGAAGAGTCTGGATTTGTGATTTCTGCTGGGCAAGTTGCATAATCTTTTCTTTAATTAATAACTCATTGATCTCCTAAAAACAGAAAAGATGAGTTTTTTTAAATTGATCCAGAATTTAAAAGTTGCTCAATAATCTCCACTACTTTCATGAGATTTGACAACAGGATGAGTTGGTGATTATTTTGTCATTCTTGCATATAAGAAGCAATAAATGGGGCTGGGATGTAGCTCAGTGGCAAAGCACTTACCTAGCAAGTGCAACATCCTGGGTTCAATCCCCAGTACCAAAAAAGAAAAGACAAAAAAAAAATACAGTTAAAAAAAAAAGAAGCAATAAATATCCTTGGGTCCATGCCTGGATTTGTGAAGTTAATCCACTGATTTTACTAACTATGAAACTTTCTCTAGAATTCTGAAAGCTTAAATATTTTATACTATCAAAGTCAGTAAAACTACACAGTAAAACATTAATTGTGTTAACAAAAACTATAGTAGTCTCCTGCTCACCTATCCCATAGTCCATTTTCCCTTTCCTTTTCTTCTTTATTATTTAGAGAGGCAGTATGCTCAGCTAAAAGCCCAGCTTCCCTTGCAATTCTGCACAGTTAAGTTCTGGTCAGTGAGCTATAGATAGAAATATGTGTAGGATTCCCAGGAAGACCTCTAAAGAAGACCTCTTCTTACCCTTCCTTTCTGTTGTTTGGAGTACAGCTCCAATAGCCATGTTGGCCATAAAGCAACTCTGAGGGTGCAGGTCACATATGGAAGAGTAGAGCTAAAGAAGCTATTTCTTGATTTTGTGACATGAACTTTCCTGCTCTGGATTGATTACCTACAGACTTCTTTTAGGAGAAGAAATAAGCCCTTATGTGGTATCACCACAAAAGGGTTTCCTCACAGCCAAACCAATTCCAAAGTGATCAACAAGAGGCAAAGCAAAACAAGTATTCTAAGGTAACAGAGGATATGAATCATGTTTGTATTTCTGGTTCATTCTATATAAAGTTAAGCCTATGTGTCCTTTTTTTTTTTTTTCCGCCAGTCCTGGGGCTTGAATTCATGCTCTGGGCACTATCCCTGAGCTTCTTTTGCTCAAGGCTAGCACTTTACCACTTGAGCCACAGCACCACTTCTGGCTTTTTTTATTTATGTGGTACTGAGGAGGGTTTCATGCATGCTAGGCAAGCACTCTACCAATAAGCCACATTCCCAGCCCAAGCCTATGTGTCTTATAAGTCATTTGATAATTAATCTTTTCTTTTTTTTTTTTTTTTGGTCCGGTCGTGGGGCCTGAACTCTGGGCCTGGGCGCTGTCCCTCAGCTCTTCAGCTCAAGGCTAGCGCTCTACCACTTGAGCCACAGCGCCACTTCT
>NW_012268973.1:0-851 GCF_000151885.1 Dipodomys ordii
TGAGGGTGAGCGTGAGGTTGACATTTAGGATTAGTGTTAGGGTTAGGGTAAGAGTTATTGTGAGGGTTAGGTTTAGGGGTAGGGTAGGCGTAAGGGTTAGGGTGAGGGGTAGGGTTAAGTTTAGTGTTAGATTTAGGGTTCACGTTCGATTGAGGGTTAATGTGAGGGTTAGGGTTAGGATTAGGATTACATTTAGGGTTAGGGTGATGGTGAGTGTGAGGGTTAGGGTTAGACTTAGGCTTATGCATTGGCTTACACCCGGCTTGAGGTGGAGCGTGAGGGTTAGTGTTAGGGTGAGGGTTAGGTTTAGGGTAATGGTTAGGGTTAGGGCGAGGTTGAGGGTTACGGTTAAGGTTAGGGTGAGTTTTAAGTTTTGGGTGATGGTTTGGGTTAGTGTGTGGGTTAGGGTTAGTCTTAGGCTTATGCTTAGGCTTTGGGGTTAGGGTTAGGGTGATTTTTAGGGTTAGAATTATGGTTATTGTGATGGTTAGGTTTAGGGTTAGTGTTAGGGTTAGGGTTAGGGTGAGGTTTAGGGAGAGTGTGATGTTTAGGGTTAGGGTTACTGTTAGGCTTAGATTTAGGCTGAGGGTGAGGGTGAGGATTAGGGTTAGGGTGAGGGTTGGGGTTAGGGTTAGATTGAGGGTAGGGTGAGGATTAGGATTAGGCTTAGGGTTAGGGTATAGGCTAGGGTGAAGGTGAGGGTTAGGGTCAGGGTCAGAGTGAGGGTTACGATGAGGGTTAGGTTTAGGGTTAGTGTTAGGGTTAGGGTTGGGGTTAGGGATAGGCTTAATGTTAGGCGGAGGGTGAGGGTGAGGGTGAGGGTTAGGTTTATGGTTTGGGTGAGGTTTAGG
>NW_012268974.1:0-720 GCF_000151885.1 Dipodomys ordii
ATGACCTCAGTGACTATATGGACAGAACTTGCCTCTGACTCATTAAAGTCCCTCCATAATAAGGGGGCACAGAAATGGGGGGACAGAGGGGAAACTAAGGCAGCCATGGGCCTCACTGGACACCAGGTGGAGAATGAACTCTACCACGCGTGGGTGGGGACGGGAGGGAAACACTGGGGGAGAGAGCGAGGGAAGGGGGGACAGGGTCCACAGAGAAACGCGCTCACGACCCGACTGATGCCACTGTCCCCCCTCTGCCCGTCACCTTTATCATCACAGTAAAACAATTGAAAATAAATAAAAAAGTTTAAAAGCATGTGTGTGCAGGTTTCATATATATATACATATATATGTATATATGTATATATATATATATATATATATATATATATATATATATATATATATATTACTGGGTGGGGAAGGAGGAGGCAGACTCATTGAATAAACTAAACAAGTACAAGTAAAACTTTGCAAACCTTCAGCATGTCAGTTAAGAACGACCTTTGCTGACAATTTAACATCTCTTTCCTGTTGGTTTTCCTGTGTTTATTAAGCAATATTTCCTGGCACATTGTATCACGAGATACGTTGGATCCCATAAATGTGTCGACTAGCTACCCACAGTCCAACTTGAAGATGCAATTGTTTTACTGTCAACAGAAACGCTATTAGATCTGGACTGAGAAATATGCCTTCCACCACTGAGACCACGTGATA
>NW_012268974.1:4091-5858 GCF_000151885.1 Dipodomys ordii
TTCAACCTTTCCAAAAGCTCTTCGTTGACCAGAGCAGGGCATCTGGTCACCATAGCTCGCTCACCCTGTGGCTCTGGCCTCTCCTCATCCACCCCAGAAAACCTTCTGAGCAAAGGCAGGTCAACGTGAAATCAGGAAGACGCAGCACATTCTAGTCCAAGAGAAAAAGAGGCAGGGGCTCAGGGCCTGTCCCTGAGCTTCTTTTGCTCAAGGCTGGCGCTCTACCACATGAGCCACAGCTCCACTTCCGGTTTCCTGAGTAGTTTGTTGAAGACAAGAGTCTCACGTACTTTCCTGCCCTGGGCTGGCTTTGAACCGTGATCCTCAGATCTCAGCCACCTGAGTAGCTAGGGTGACAGGCGTGAGCCACGGACGCCCGGCATCTCATTCCTTAGAAGCAAGTCTCTAGGTCTCTCCTATTCATAGGAAAAAGAACTGGACTTGATCTCTTGATAGAAGCAATCTTTCTAAAAGGTTTGTAGGACATACTTTTTATTAAATAACCTCCCTCCTGTTATCCATTAGAAAGATGGCAAATAGAAAAGCAAATGCAGGTGCTACATGGTAACTATTTACCCCTGCAAATCCCTGGCCATCCCACAGTACCTTCTAGCAAACCTGAAATCTGTAAACACACAAGACACTGCAGAGGAGTTTGCTGCGAGCAGTTCTTCCGGGATCTTCATTTCTAGCCCAGCTACAGATGAGAGCTGAAATCACTCCTGGTACCTTGCCCCCCTCCATCTCCAACTCTAGGGCCTTTTGATTCTTTTATTTCACACACACACACACACACACACACACACACACACACATCCTCAGTTCCATTTTCCACCCCAAAGTATCTCTGATTACATCCCATCCCATCTTTGGGAAATCTAAGCCTCTTGGGCTAAAGCCTGACGTTCACTTTGTCCGTCTCTTGTCTGTGTGTTTGTTTCTTCTGCCCGAGATATATCCATTTCCCTCATTTCTCAGCGATGCACCTGGTCTACAGGAATCAAGATGCAGCCCTTCCTCATTGCTTTCAAAACAAAAGTCTCCTCCTGAGCCTGTTGCCCGTGGCTGGGTCTAGGTTGATTGCTGCCAGCATAGCGTTGAGCTGTGTTCTGCCAACCTGCCAGCCATCCCCATGTGACTCACCTCTGGTCCTGCTCTACACCAACCTCCTGCCGGCCTGGGCCTTCCTCTCTGACCACCGCCAGAGCTCCCGGACAGCAGGTGCTGCCATCTTTTTGGACTTTCTCATCTGCTGGGAACTCCTCCAAAAGATGGGTTATTTTCCAGGTCTGGCCCTTTCCTGCTGTATCTAGTTCTTCATTCTGACGTGGACCAAAAAGCATCTGAGTTTTTCTCTGGCTGTTCCTACTTTCTTTTTACTCTTTTGTGGATTCCCTGTGAGACCTGTGGCTTGAATAGGAAAAGAAGAAATAAAGACAGACAGACAGAAAGAAAGAAAAAAAGAAAGAAAGAAAGAAGGAAAGAAAGAAAGACAAACAGAAAGGAAAAAGAAAGACAGACAGAAAGACAGACAAACAGAAAGAAAAAAGAAAGAGAAAGAAGAGAGAGAAAGAAAAAGAAAGAGAGAAAGAAAGAAAGAGTCAGACAGAAAGAAAGACAGAAAGAAAGACAGACAGATGAACAGACAGAAAGAAAAAAGAAAGAAAGAAAGAAAGAAAGAGAAGGAAGAGAGGGAAGGAAGGGAAAGAAGGAAGGAAGAAAGGAAGGAGGGAGGGAGGCAGGTAGACAGGCAGGCAGGCAGGCAGG
>NW_012268975.1:0-3357 GCF_000151885.1 Dipodomys ordii
TCTCTCTCTCTCTCTCTCTCTCTCTCTCTCTCTCTCCTCCCCCACTTTCTCTGTGTTTCTCTGTATGAGTGTGTTTCCCCATTCTTTCTCCCTTTCCCTGTATTTCAGAAGAAAAGCACATCCTCCTTTCTTAGACTTAACAATCATAACCATACCCTTTATTGCCTCTGCTTTGTTCCTCTCTTTTCTTCTCATGGCTCTTAATTCTTCAATGTTTCTCTCTTTACTTGACACACTTCCTCAAGTCCCTTCCACTAATTGTTTCCTCTCCATCCACAGTTGAGAATGGAGATCCCTGGGCTGAAAAATCTTTCACTTCTCTCCTCTCTATTACTCTTTTGTGTTTCTCCTTCTTTTATCATCACAATCTAGGTAGTCCTTAAACTACAAGTTGTTACTTGATGATATCCCTTCTAAAGATTATATTGGTTTTCTTTATGGAAGCCTTTGGAAACTTCCCACTGAAATGACAAGTTTAAGAGAAGGAAAGTTCAAGAATATGAATTTGAGTTGAGGGATGATACATTAATGGGTGGAGTTTTTCATGTCTCACTTTAGGGAGAACATGTAGGGATCCCCACTGAGTTGCTCACACTTCAACCCAGGTTCTTTCCTGAAGTGGCAGATTTTGGTCACCACCACAACCCATTTGAAGTAGGTATTACAGGCCAAGCCTCTGAGCATAAGAAACGGAGACAGAGAAAGATTCATTAATCATCTTGCTCAGACGCACACAGCCAAGTTGTCAAATAACTAGGATTTAAACCCAAACCACCTGATTCCAGAACCTCTGGTTTTTTCATACCAACTTGCCAACCTCATGAGGAAGGTCAAGGTCCTGTGATGGCACTTAGTAAAGCAAACCCATCAAAAAGAACCCTAAGCCTATACTCCTCACTTCTGAGTTCTACAGATAAGTCCCTGGTCCCTTCCCTCCCCACACTACCCTCCAGAGGACAAATGACAGCTATTTCATAATGATGTGGCTAGAGCTTTATTTCTCTGGCTTCTTTCTCACCTTCAAATCCTTCCAGATGGTACCTGGTTTGTTTAATTCCCTGGTGTTGGGGCCCAATAGGACGCCATACCATGATGAAGTCAGAGAGGAGAGGTAGTCCTTACAGGCAGTACCAGCTATGAAGGCCACACGCAAAGTGTGCCCTACAATATTATTTGGACACATTTTATCATGTGACCCAGGGTTCATTTTATGAATGCTCTGATTATGTTGTGAGAGGTGTTTCCTAGAACCCTCTGCCAGTGGGAGCTTTTTAAAGGCCCACAGAGCACAACCTGTTTTCTTACTACTTAAAGAACATAACTGTCCAAAATGTTCTTTTTCTTTTTTAGTGCCAATCCTAGGGCTTGAACTCAGAACCTGGGCACTGTCCCTTAGATTTTTTTCTCCCCTTCAGGCTGACACTCTACCTCTTTTTGTAAATTTTGTTTTATTGTAAAGATGCTGTACAGAGGGGTTACAGTCACACAAGTAAGGTAATGAGTACATTTCTTGACAAGCATTGTCACCTCCTCCTTTGTTTTTCTCTTACTGTCCTTTCCCTCTCCCACCTCCCCCATTCCTCCCTACTACTCAGTACCACTTAAGCCACATCTCCACTCTGGCTTTTTGCTAGTTAATTGGCGATAAAGATCTCGCTGATTTTCCTGCCCCTGTTTGCTTTGAACTGTCATCCTCAGGTCTTAGCCTCTTGAGTAGGTAGGATCACAGGTATGAGCCACCAGTACTGGGCTCAAAAATGTTCTTAACATCAGTACATGTGTCTTTTTACACTAAAAGCAGAAGCAGATCAGACAAGGACTTGGAGCAATGTTCCTATTTGCAAGTACTTACAGATAACATCTTCAGATAATACTGAAGTAAGCAACCTAGGACACAGGACAACTGAAATAATTGTTTTCAGGAAGCCAGGGGCTATCAAAAAGAAAAAAAAACTGTCTCAATTATACCAGCAAACATGGAAGGCTAGGGTCTACAGGGGCTTCCCAACTCAGCTCCAGAGCCTTTGTGTGGAGCTCATGGTTAATCAGGGCAGCTACTGTGGCAAACGACTCCCAGTAGGAATTCCAGCTCTTGTTGAAAGCCTTATCAGCAGCTATTGTTTTGTTTCTCAATTTGCAGTGTTCCTTTATGGTACCAATTATTAAACTGTGCAGTTCCCTTTCCTCAGGTTCCGGAATCATTTGCCATTTATGAAATGTCCTCTCTTAAAACTGTGCAAATCCCAAGTTAAGCATTTGAAGTTCATGACCCCCCTTTTCTTCTTTAAGTTTCAGTGCTCTCTCTCCCACAATTCTGGAGCAATAAGGCAGAAAAATGAGGTGTGGGGGGGGATAAAACACAGGAATTATCCCAGCTTCCTCTTCCCCCAACAAACTGGGGTCTAACTATTGGAATAACCCAAAGTCTAGGGCCCTCCCATCCTGCCTCTGCCTTGCTCTTCTCCATTTCCTTATTAAGGAAACAATGAAGTGAACACGCCAGGATCTGCTGGTGCAGACAGTGATCTCCAACAATAAATTACTTCCTCACTTAGTGACTTTTATGGGTCAGGAAAACCATATGGCCAGTGTAGCTGACTCCGGGTCAACTCTGGCAAATGTGATGCTTTTCCATCTCACCCTGTCATATGAAAAAGCTGTGGGGTGCACAATGCTAAGGCTTTTCATACACTAAATGCAATTTTTCCCATACACTAAATGCAATTCGCTGTTCACTCTCAGTTGCTTGGTTGCCTTCCTTACTTGTTGTTCACACCCTTCTTGGTCTGTAGACTCTTTTCTTTTCTTCTTTTTTTTCAATTTTTAAAATGATCTTAAAGAGTTGTACAAGGAGCTTCAGTTCAGCATACGATTATCAGTACAATGCATCTTGATCAGTGTCACCCTGTCTATCATTCTCCCCACCCATCTTAAGTTACCTAGTTCGATTTTTATGTATGTACCTGAGGTATTTTTACTGAATTCACTTGCCATTCCTTTTTCCATTTGTTTGCCCCCTTCCTTTTAAACTTTACATGTTTCAGCATCATGATATTCATTTTGTTAACCTATTCATTTTTCAAAGGAGTTATAATAAATTTAATATTAATATGGCCAAGATGGGATGGATCGACCATATTGTCTGTGTCACCCATAATTTGATCTCTGGTAACTGTTTTTATATCCTCAAAAGACTCCACATAGAGCTCCCCCATGACCCAGCAATCTCACTTTTGGGCATTTACCCGAATGATCACAAACAAGGCCATACTAAAGCTACCAGCACAACTATGTTTATTGCAGCATTATTTACCATAGCTAAGATATGGAACCAACCCAGATGCCCCTCAGTAGATG
>NW_012268975.1:7192-9877 GCF_000151885.1 Dipodomys ordii
TTCCGGCTTTTTTCTTTTTGCTTATGTGGTGCTGAGGAATCAAACCCAGGGCCTCAGGCATGCAAGGCAAGCGCTCTACCACTGAGCCACCTTCCCAGCTCCTGATCAAAATTTTTTGAACTCATAAACTGACATTTTGAACTAAAACCCCTTTATACAACTACTTAAAGATTAAAAAATTAAATGTTATCTATTTATCTGAATGTTCTGCAATATTGGAAAAAGTTCAACAATTACATAAAAACCAAGCACCAGTGGCTCACACCAGTAATCCTAGCTCCTCAGGAGGCTAGATCTGAGGATCACGGTTCAAAGCTAGCCCCAGCAGAAAAGTCCATGAGACTCTTCAATAAATTACTCAGAAAAGTCTGGAAATAGTGCTGTGGCTCAAGTAGTAGAACACTGGCCTTGAACACACAAAGGTTTGGGGACAACTCAGGCCCTGGGTTCAAGCCCCAGGATTGGGGGAGGTCATAATAATTACATAATATTTATTTCCAAGGAAACACACAGAGGAAATGATGACATTTGGAGAAGTCATGTATTTATCTTGTAACTGTGAGAGTCACAGGGTCATGTATTATTTAGCTTATTACATTGCTTGATTTTTTTGTTTTGTTTTGTTTTGTTGTTGCTTTGTGCCAGTCCTGGAGTTTGAACTCATGGCCTGGGCCCTGTCCTTAAGCTTTTTTGCTCAAGGCTAACACTCTACCAACTGAGCCAGAGTTCTGTTTCTGGCTTCTTTGTGGTTAATTGGAGATAAGGGTTTCATGGATTCTTCTGGTGTTCCTGCCCTGGGTAACTTTGAATTCTGATCCTCAGATCTCAGCTTCCTGAGTAGCCAGGATCACAGGCATGAGCCACTAGAATCCTGCTTTGGTTGATGTAAATTTTGGTAGGCAAACTGAGGGATTTACATGCTAAATATTAATTCTATTGATAAATGTTCCAAAATTTCCCTGCAAAACTTCTATGCCTAGTTACAAGTAAGGTTGTTAAGTATAGATGTTAAATAAAATGCATTTCCCAACAGTTAAAAAAAAAAGCATTTGTTTGCCTTGGTTTATTTCAAACACATGCTCCAACAGCTTCCTGTAAAAGGTTTCTTGGAAAACACATTTTTTGGAGATATTCCACATCTGAAGATATTTGTTTTTTTTACACTTACAGCTCAGTAATAATTTGGCTGAAAGAAGACTGGTAGGTCTGAAATCATTTTCCTTTAAAGTTTTGAAGGCACAGTTCCATTGTGTTTTAGCTCCCAAAGTTTCTATTGAGAACTGAAGCCACTCTATTTAATGACCCATTGTGTCATGCTTTTGCTCTCTGAAAGATTTGAAGTCCTTTCTTTAACTCAATGTTCTAAAAGTTCATAATGGCTTGAATGTGAACATATTTTCACTCATTGTGCACCTGTGATGTGCACAGGGTGGTAGCTTTTTTCAGTATGAAAATCATATTTTTCAATTCTGGGAATCTTTGTTGAATTCTTTCCTTGACAACACAACTCTTTTTTTATTCTTTGTTTCTGAAATCCATATTATTTGGACCTCCTTGGCTGCTCCTGTCAAAATTCATCTTCTCTGGTCTATGCATCCATCTGTGTTTTTTATACTGCTTTGGGGGAGGTTTCTTCAACTTTCCAATTCTTCCGAGTTTTTCCGTTTTGTGAATTGTTTTGTTTTAGGCATAGGTAGGCACAGCTAAGGATTGAACCTAGGTCCCTGTGCATGCAAGGCAAGTGCTCTATGACTAAGTTATACTCCAATTCCCATGTTACACTAATTTTTAACACCTCCTTTTTGTTATTTGGTATTACTTTTTTAGTACCCTTGTGTCATTTAATAGTCAAAAGGTCTTCTTTTATTTCTCTAAATATTTAATGATAAATTTCTCTCTTCTATGCATTCTCTCTGTGTAATCTGTTCCTTCAAGTTACTTGTTGCTTTTATGTTTACTTGGGTTTTGTTTGGTCTTTTCCTGTTAGAAACTTTCTGCAGATGTCTGGTAATCCTGGACCATCTGCTCATCTGCAGAATGGGGAACTAAAATACTGATTGGTAGCTCTGAATGCACAGGTGGGACTTGTTGATGGGAAGGTTTCACTAGATAATATAATCATCCTGCTACATTTGGTTGGAAAACCCCACTATCAGTATCTTTAAGTTTTGTTTTGTTTTTTCTCTTGAGGTAGTCGGCCTCTCCAAAGAATGCTTCCCCAATTTTCTACTGTGGAACCTAGGCCTAGATATTGTCTTTCTTGCGAAAGCAGGGTGGTCCCCAGTACCCAATGCACTCAATCCCTCTTTTGTATCCAGACCTCAGCAAGGTCAGAAAGCCATCACCACAGAATAAGGCTCTAGCCTTCTTCAGTAGAGGCCATAGAGATGCCTTGCTCTATGGAGAAGAAAAGCCCCAGAGACAGGAGAGCTGCTTCAACAAACCTGGCTGATTTTCTTCACACACACTCACTCACTCAGTCTCATGCTCACACACCATTCCTGATTCATCTGATGTGACTGCTTTTTGGAAGGTGACTATGGTATGCCAGGGCAGTTCTTGGCTTTCACCTCTGCCTACTTAGGATGCAATTTGCTCACATTTATTCAGTTTATTCCTAGATCCCACCTTCATTATTATTTTGTCTCATTCTTTTCTTTTTTTTGGGGGGGGGGTCCGGTCGTA
>NW_012268976.1:0-1868 GCF_000151885.1 Dipodomys ordii
CGGCGCCCTCTGCTGGGCGCGGGCAGAGGCGCAGCGGGGCGATCCCGGGCTCGGTGTCCATCGTCTTCTCCTAACCCCGGGGTTGGAAGCCCAGTGCGGGTCTCTGCGCCCGCAGGGCTGCTCTGAGAACTTAGCTCCGTTCCGTCATTAAGCAGAAGCTCGGAGAGGAAGCCACCCCTAGGCAGCCCGCCTGTCCACAGGACAGCGGATCCTGTTGAGTTGACAGGGGAGGGGGTGTTTCCCGTCCCGGATAATTACTTCTGAGCCCGAAGTCCAGGGGAAGGAGCTGCCATTCTCGCAGGCCGCATTCCCCCGGCCTGCAGAGGTGTCCTCCACAGACACATTCCGTTACATGAGATGTACAGCCCTTTAATGGGCCAGGAACTGGGGGCCGCACGGGGGTCAGAGGTCCCCGGCCAGTGCTCTTGGCCTGCTCAGGAATTGTGATTAGGCCATCGATTCTGGAAGTTGCTTTTAATCGCTATGAACAAACTGTGTGATGAAGGTGCCATAAAGAATACCATCAGGCCAGGCGCCGGTGGCTCAGGCCTGGCATCCCAGCCACTCAGGAATCTAAGGATCGAGGTTCAAAGCCAGCCTGGACAAGCCTGTGAGACTCTTATTTCCAATGAACCACCTAAAAGCCAGAAGTGCAGCTGTGGCTCAAGTGGTAGAGCACCAGCCTTGAGAGGAAAAAGCTCAGGGATGGCGCCTAGGCCCTGAGTTCGAGCCCCACTACTGAATGAGAGATAAAATAAAATACCGTGTGCAGATTAGGCAGAACACTGGCATTCTGATTGGCTCACCCAGAGTCCTATGCTCCAATCAGGAAATGGGTAGGGTGTGGTCGGGCCTGAGTGACAGATTGAGAGGCGGGACTTATCGCAGGAAATTCAGGGCTCTGCGGGCGCCTTGGGCCTTGTCCTCCGCCATCCTGTGCCCACCCGCCGAGCACACCTATGCTTCCCGCTGGCGGGTGCGGGTGCCGCGTGTCTCCCCCCCCCGGGGGTGTCCCCCCATCTTACCCTCTTTCCTTGGGAGCTCGGGAGCAGCAGGGCGAATGGCATGCCTGCCCAGCTGCCCAAGTCCTGAGAATAACTTGGAAGAGGAACAAGTTCCCGGCTTTGAGGGGGTGGGGGCTCCTCCCGCACCCCGCCATCTGCTGCAGAGCCAGGGGCCGTGTGCAGCTGGGAAGCGGGTGACGCCCTGGGACCGGGCCACCCACAGCGTGGCCCCAAAAGTCTCCCCCTTTTGCCTCTGTGGACAGGATATTAGGACAGAGGGACAGAGGGGGACGGAGGCGCGTCCCGCTTCAGCCTTGCTGGGTCCGGTGTCTGAGAGGAAGGAGAGCCCGAGTTCCCAGCGATGATGCTGGTAGGTGGCGGCAGCCCTGGGGACAGGCCGCACAGTGTCCCCACGTTCTGCTCTCCAGTCGCGCCCGGAGCGTTATCTTATAGACTGGAGGCATTGTGATGTTCAAAGACTCACCAAGTGGTAGCGCTTGGACTCGAACCCAGGCCCTCACAGAACGCCTCTTCCCTGTGCCCACCGTAGGGGAGGCAGGGAGGGAGGCCCAGCTTCTGACATCGGGCAGAGGAGGGTGGGCCCGGCTGCCCCCCGCCCCCCACGCGGCCTGCCCGGCCCCCTGACCCTTGGTCCCCGCGTCTCACAGTCTAAGAAGTACAGGAGGAAGGAGTGGAAGGGCCCTCGGGAGCCCTCAGAGAGGGCGCGCGAGCAGATGGCCGAGACGGAGCTCCGCAAGGTGCGGCAGCAGTTCCGGAAGATGGTGCAGAGCCGAAAGTCCTTCAACTTCCGCAGCCAGCAGAAGGTGGCCAGTCAGCAGTGAGTGATGGGGGGGGGCAGTGGGG
>NW_012268976.1:6273-8460 GCF_000151885.1 Dipodomys ordii
AAAAAAAAAAAAAAAAAAGAATCTCATGGACCGGGTGCCAGTGGCCCATGCCTGTAATCCTAGCTACTCAGGAGGCTGAGATCTGAGGATCGAGGTTCAAAGCCAGCCGTAGCAGGAAAGTCCGTGAAACTTATCTTCAATAAGCCAGCAGAAAACTGGAAGTAGTGCTGTGGCTCAAGTGGTAGAGCGCTCGCCTTGAGCTGAAGAGCTGAGCTACAGAGCCCAAGCCCAGAGTTCAAGCCCCACGACTGACAAAAAACCAACAACAACAGGGAAGAATCTCAGGGACTTTCCTACTTGGCCTGTCTTTGAACCATGATCCTCAGATCTCGGCCTCCTGAGTAGCTAGAATCACAGGTGTGAGCCACTGGTGCCCAGTGTTGATTTAATCAACATCTATATAAAAATCCATGTAATTGTTAGGTCTCTTAAGTCCCTCCCTCCTTCCCTCCCTCCCTTCTTTCCTTCCTGACTTGCTTTTTCTCTCTCCCTCTTGTGGCAGTACTGGGGCTTGAACCAGCACCTTGCACTCTTGTGTAGCTTTGTTGCTCAAGATTGGCACTTTATCATTTGAACCATAGCTCTACTTCTGGCTTTTGGTTGGTTAACTGAAGATGAGTCTCTCAGACCCTTTCTGCCCAGCTGGCTTCAAATTGTGATCCTCTGATCTCTCAGCCTCCCCAGTAGCTGGGATCACAGGAGGGAGCCACCAGTGCTCACTTTACATTTCTTTAATCTGGGGTAGTGGCTCTTACTAGGAGGTGATGTTTTGCCTCCTTAGGGACACTGTCTCCCAGGAGGCCCTTGGAGTGTCACCCCGAGGCTGCGGGCCATCACACGGCCCCCCATCCGCAGACCATACCCCAGGACGGACCCTCTCTGCAGGTCACAGTTCACTTTGACAAGATGATGAGCGCCAACACCAGGGTCCGGGAGGAGATTGACACGCTCCGCTTCGAGAAGGCGGCCTACGACAACGTCTACCAGCAGCTGCACAAGCGCTTGCTCACGCAGAAGAAGACCATGAACATGGCCATCGAGCAGTCTGCGCAGGCGTACAGACAGAGGTGGGCTGGGGGGAAGGCGGGGAGGGGGCTAGGAGGGGAAGTGTGGCTGGGCATGGTGGGGGGGGGCGCTGGCTGGGAGCCGGAGCCCCTGTACTGTTGCGGAGCCTGGGACAGCTAGCGACTCTGGGCTTCCAACCCTGCCACTGCCCGAGAGATTTTGGTGGACCTCACTTTAGAGTTGCTATGGCCACTGAGCCGCGGTGAGTGGCAGATGTGCAGCGGAGGCGCTGCCGCCCCTGGGGCTTCTCAGTCTGCCATGAAGAGAGCGGGCGGCAGCGCCACCTGTGGCTGGGTTCGACGACGGCTTCCAGGAGTACAGGCGTTCTTCACACGGTGGGAAAAATCACCAAATAGTAGCATGTGACTGTAGCCCAGGTGGTGGTGGTGCTGGTGGTGGTGAAAGTTGTGGTGGTGATGTAGTGATGATTACAATGGTGATGGTGGTGGTGGTGATGTAGTGATGCTGTTACTATAGTGATGGTGGCGATGATGATGGTGGTGGTGGTGATGAAGATGGTGGTGGAGGAGGTGGAGATGTTGGTGATGGTGTCACTGGCAGTCCTGGTGGTGATGACGGTGGTAGAGTGGGGATAGGAAAATCCCCCTCAGGGTCATCTGGAGCTCACAGCTCTAGTTGTTCAGCATTTTTTCTGATACTTAAAAATGGATGGCCGGGCCAGGCAGGAAGTCCCCTGACTGGCTGGGAGAGGGAGGGAGGAAGGGGCGGACACTTCGGGACAGGCCTGACCCCGCAGGGTGGAGGCGATGGCGCGGATGGTCGCCATGAAGGAGCGCCAGCAGAAGGACATCTCACAGTACAACCTGGAGCTCCGGGAGCTGGAGCGCGTGTACGACCACGAGAGCAAGCTCAAGTCCTTCCTGCTCTTCAAGCTCAACGACCGCTCTGAATTCGAGGAGCAGGCCAAACAGGAGGAAGGTACCCCCCCCTTCCCCTGATCCTCACATCAGCAAATAACACCCAAGGTAGCTGATAAAATCCAAGGTGAGGCCAGGCGCCGGAGGCTCACGCCTGTCATCCTAGCCACTCAGGAGGCTGAGATCTGAGGATCTTGGTTCAAAGCCAGCCCAGGCAGGAAAGTCCGTGAGATTCTTTTTTTTT
>NW_012268977.1:0-1907 GCF_000151885.1 Dipodomys ordii
TTTTGGTGGTCTATTGGAAATAGAGTCTCACAGACTTTTATGCCCAGGCTGGCTCTGAACTGCAATCCTTAGATCTCAGCCTCCTGAGTAGCTAGGATTACAGGCGTGAGCCACCAGCGCCCGGCTTGTCTTTGAATTCTTAATGCATAGTTCAAACCTTCATTTCTTCCCAGCTTAACCACAGATCTCCTTTGGACTGCTGGCATCTAGACTGTCTTCTATTCAACCAGCTTCTAACTAAATCCCTACCAAAGCCATGTCTGTAAAGGCCAGGTGGTGGGTCAGGGACCTGAAAAGGTGAGGCTTTGCAATGTATGTGTGCGTGCCTAAAAATGTATGCATACACTTGTGAGTGTATTGCACACACATGTACATGCATATAACTGCGTGTTGCTTCCTTCTGGAAAAGAACTATTATGTGGAGTCTGGAATTACTTGGCGGATGTGGGGCGGTGATGGGATTCAGATTAAAATGCATTTAAATATGCAATACTTCAAGTAGTTATGTTAAGAAAGCCTTGATACCCAGAGAGATACCTCAAGGCTGAAAGCTGTAGGCAAAAGGCTCCCTATTGTGACACCCGTGTGGGGCTCACAGCTCTTATCTTCCTCCAGGATTCGTAAGAGTAGCCAAAGGGTTGGATGGCCTTGCTTATGCATGTAATTCCAGCTACTCAGGACTCTGAGATCTGAAGAGTGTGGTTCAAAGCTAGCTGGGGCAGGAAAATCTGTGAGACTCTTTTTTTTTGGGGTGGGGGGTCCGGTCATGGGGCCTGAACTCTGGGCCTGGGCTCCAGCTCCTCAGCTCAAGGCTAGCACTCTACCACTTGAGCCACAGCGCCACTTTCGGTTTTCTAGTGATTTATTGGAGATAAGAGTCTCAGGGACTTTCCTGCTTGGGCTGGCTTTGAACTGCGATCTTTAGATCTCAACCTCCTGAGTAGCTAGGATTACAGGTGTGAGCCACCGGTGCCCGGCAGAGAATCCTAGTTTTTATATACTTAAAATGGTTGAATGGTTCTCCATCTCATTGAGGAAGATCCAGACTTCTTCACATATTGACTAATTTGGAAAATCCTTGGAGCAGACATCAAGTTTTCCTGTTCGGGTAGAGCTGGACTCTGCAATGACACTGGAAACTTCCTGGCTGTCCCTCAAGCTCAGAGATGGACTCAGATACAGGACTCCCCAGAGCCAAGACTCAGGAAAGACACCACTGAGTAGAACTGACTGGCACACCCTCTGCACATGTGGAGTTTTGCACTAAGAGGTTAGATAATATTTCACATAAAATCATGGTGGAATTTATTGTCCACTACAAGGATCCTGGCAGTAAATTCCTCTATGAATTCCATTTCAGGAGATATTTAGCCTCTACAATTGGAGGCATCTGTTCTTTGTTGTTAAACATTTAAATCTCTGTAACCTGGGGTTTCCTTTGACTTTAAGTGCTAGAAAACTTGGAACTAGATATATTAGTGGGGAACTGTAGCATGCTTAACTCTGCTGATCACAGAGTGTGTACTCCATTAGCTTTTCTAAAATGGATTTTGTTCTTTAACCTCCAAGATATTTGTTTTCTGACAACTTCTAAGGATGAGGACTGGGAGAGGTGCTCAGAACACTTCTTTTAGTATTTTTATTTTTAATATTTTGATGATTTCTTTCTAGTTTTACATTAAAAATATAGTTGCAATTTTCATATACCATGAAAAGGACAAAGAAACCTTGGTTCTCCAGTCTTGTCTTTGAATTTTTTTTTTTTAATAGTTTTTGGGTCCAGTTGTGGGGCCTGAACTCTGGGCCTGGGCAAGTCCCTCAGCTCTTGAGCTCAAGGCTAGCACTCTACCACTTGAGCCACAGTGCCACTTCTGGCTTTTTTCTTTTTGCTTATGTGGTGCTGAGGA
>NW_012268977.1:7242-9715 GCF_000151885.1 Dipodomys ordii
TCTCATGGACTTTCCTGCCCAGGCTGGCTTTGAACCATGATCCTCAGATCTCAGCCTCCTGAGTAGCTAGGATTACAGGCGTGAGCCACCAGTGCCTGGCTCCAAAGTGTTATTTCTATGACAAAAGTGGTACAGGATGGGTGCAGAGAAAAAAAAGAGGGATGGGAGAGTGAGATGAGGAGAGGAAATGAATCAAGGGAAGAAGACTTGGCAAGACAACAAGATTGTAAGAAGAGAAAAAAGGAGAACAGAGAGAAGTAGGTAGAAGAAACTCTATTATAGTAAACCAAGGCAAACGCGCCATGTTGGGGTGTCCCTTTTGATGCTTAGCAGCTCTCTGGCTGTTCAGACTATGAAATATGTTAACATCTGACCTCAAGATGTCCCTATAAAGTACACTGGATGACAGAAAGCAGCACAGTGGAGGACTTAAATGTTCTTTCTTTGGCCCAGGGATGTGAGAACATAAGGGAAAAAAAACAGACGGAGTTAAACAGTCAACATTTTATCATCACAAAAAATTACCAGACGCACAAGATATATGATTTTCATGGATGAAAACAAAGCTAAGGAAAGAGAATGCACCTTCAACCACATAACACTTTACACTGATTTTTGCTTTCTGAAACATCATATCTTTAAATTTTTATTTTAGGTTTTAATGTGTGTGTGTGTGTGTGTGTGTGTGTGTGTGTGTGTGTGTGTGCCAGTACTAGGGCTTGAACCCAGTGCCTCAATGCTTTTTCTTAGCGTTTTTGCTCAAGGCTGACACTCTACCATTTGAGTCACATTGCCACTTCTTTTTCTTTCTTTTTTTTGCTTGGTCGTGGGGCTTGAACTCTGGGCCTGGGCACTGTCCCTCAGCTCTTCAGCTCAAGGTGAGTGTTCTACCACTTGAGCCACAGCGCCACTTCTGGTTTTCTGGTTTATTGGGGATAAGAATCTGACAGACTTTCCTTCCCAACTGGCTTTGAACCGAGATCCTCAGATCTCAGCCTCCTGAGTAGCTAGGGTTACAGGCCTGAGCCACTGACGTCGGCTCACATTGCCACTTCTGGCTCTTTGCCATTTAATTGGAGAGAAGAGTCTCAGGAACTTTCCTTCCAGGACTGGCTTCAAACGTTGATCCTCAGATCTCAGCCTCCTGAGTAGACACGATTCCAGGTGGGAGCCACCTGTGATGGGCCCACAGACATCATCTTTACCTTTATTATTTACCAAAACAAACCAGGATGTAGAAAATCTTATCTTCAAGTCAGAGGAAGTTTTCAGGTGCTGGTGGTTCACACTTGTAATCTTAGCTACTCAGGAGGCTGAGATGTACTCAAAGGAGCCCCAACAGAAAAGTTTATGAGACTCTCACTTCCAATTAGCAAAAAGTCAGAAGTGGAGGTGTGGCTCATGGTGCATCAGTGTTGAGTGAAAAAAAATGGAGATCATAAGGTCTTAGGTCAAACCCCAGTCCACACACAGACACTCACAGACACAGACACACACACTCACATACACACACACACTACACACACACACACTCACACACACACACACTCACATACACACACACTACACACACACACACACACACTCACATATACACACACTACACACACACACACATAGAATAGATGAAGTTACTGCCAGTTCTGGTAGAGATCTACCCTATGAACTGAGCGCTCTGTGGCCCCATGCTGACCGTAGTGGTGGCCGGTGTGGTCGCCTGAGCTAGCCTTGAGCAACAAAGCTCATGGACAATACCTCAGGAAGGCCCCCCCAAAACAAAACAAAAAAACAAACCCAGGGCACGAAACACACAGATACAGGCATGCTTCACCCTCTTCTTCTGCAGGGTGACGCTGTGACCTCTTGGGACTGTCCCAGAAGGATGGCTGTCAGAAAAGCTGGGGTGAAGCCGGCAGCATGCCTTAAACCTTCAAAGCTGCGGGCTCCATGTATAACCTTGGAGTCTCATTACTGTAACAAGAATGTGACTCAGCACAGGCAGCAACACAACTTGTGATTCAGGAGCCCCAGACAGATCCTGCATATAGTGTCAAGAATATGGTTGTATTTTGCTGTTAAAAACAAGTCTGCTTTCTGGGCTGTGTGCTCAATGTGTCTGTAGTTCCAGGCACTTGGGAGGCTGAGGCAGGAGTGTAATGAGTCTAGTAGTTCGAGGTGACCCTGGGCAACACGGTGGAATGCCATCTCAAAACAGAACCAGCACCAAGCAAAAACCCTTCTACTTGGACGTCAGTAGGTAGAGGTGCCAAGTATATAACCTGACATGTTTTAAAAATAAAAATAAACATTGGAGGTGTGGCTCAAGTGGTAGGGTACCAGCCAGTGAATGAAAGTGTCAGGTACTAAGTTCAAGTCCCAGTGTCAGACAAAAAAGAAAGAAAGAAAGAAAGAAGGAAGGAAGGAAGGAAGGGACGAGAGGGAGGGAGGGAGGGAGGGAGAGAGGGAGGGAGGG
>NW_012268978.1:0-902 GCF_000151885.1 Dipodomys ordii
GGTGTCACTATGTAACCAAGGCTGGCCTTGAACTCACAGTCTTCCTGCTTCTGCTTCCCTAGTACTAGGATTACAAGTCTGCACCACTAATCCTCGCAGCTAAATAAAGCTTCAAAACCAAAAAATAAGATAAACAGTGCATCTTAAACTTGACCATGCCAATTACAAAATCCACCAAAGTCAAATGTGGCAGTGACAGAGTTAAGGACATGATAGCGAGGGGGACAAAATTGGGGAGCCCACTTCCCTAACTGCCCCAAATCCATGCTTATTTTATGTTTTGTGGTTAAACCAAAGCTGAGGAAGGGAACAAAGGTCCGGTCATGTCCTGGCTTCTGCCCATAGTAGCTCTTGGAGCCTCACAATTCTGCAAGTGGACTTTATTACCTTGTCACAAATGGGCAGAATAAATGGATGTAATACCGAAACCTCAGGGATTTTTGGAGAGTGAGAGCACACAGAGATACTTTATCTAACACAAAGATAAAAATAACTTTTCATCCCTTTAAAGATGAAGAATATGGGCTGGGAATGTGGCTTAGTGGTAGAGTACTTGCCTAGCATGCACAAAAGCCCTGGGATCGATTCCCCAGTACCACATAAACAGAAAAAGCTAGAAGTGGCACTGTGGCTCAAGAACAGTGCCCAGGCCATGAGTGAGTTCAAGCCCCAGGACTGGCAAAAAAAAAGAAAAAGGAAAAGAAGAAGAATATGGGGGTTACAGTGTTTTCCCATGGTAATTTGGAACAATTTGGCAAAGAACTAAGGACCAGGAATGGGGATAATAGAGGAAATGACATTCTCTTTCTTCAAAATCTCCACTGAAATCTGAGACCTTTAAGTAGCTGATTTTAATATGATAAGGCTTTGGGGGTGGGAGAGGGGGCATATATGCCTGTAAT
>NW_012268978.1:4552-6560 GCF_000151885.1 Dipodomys ordii
TTATGCATGCTAGGCAGGAACTCTACCGTTGAGCCACACTCCCAGCCTTTGAAGAATACTTTTGCTGGTTAGAATTCTGAATTTACAGTTCTTTACATTTCCCCACTATCTTCCAGCTTCTGTGGTTTCTGATAAGAAATCTGCCAGTATTTGAATAACTTTCCCCCTGCATGTTATATATCATTTTTCTTATGTCTGTTGGCATGAGTTTTTTTTTATTTGTCTTTGGTTTATATCAGCTTGGTATTGATTTTGATGTATCTGAGGGTGACTTCTCTTTGACATTTACTGTGTTTTTTTTTATATAAATCAATGTCTTGGCTATATTTAGAAAGTGTTCAACCAATTTTTCCAATTTCTTTCTCTTCAGCTTCTAATGACCTGAATGTTATTTTTTTTTTCCTGATAGTACTGGGGTTTGAACTCAGGGATTCATGCTTGCTAGGCAAGTCCTCTACCACCTGAGCCATTCCTCTGTCTTAAACTTTTGATATGTTTTATGGATGACTTAAGTTTTTCATTTCTGGTTTGGTTTTTTTGTTGTTTTGTTTTTTGTCAGTTGTGGGTCTTGAACTCTGGGCCTGGGTGCTAGCCCTGAGCTCTTCAGCTCAAGGTGAGTGCTCTACCACTTGAACTACAGCACTTCCGGTTTTCTGGTGGCTAATTGGAGAGAAGAGTCTGATGGACTTTCCTGCCCATGCTGGCTTTGAAGTGTGAGCCTCAGATCTTAGCCTCCTGAGTAGCTAGGATTATAGGCTAGAGCCACCAGTGCCCAGCTACTTGTAGATTTCTTGCCTTGGGTAATGAGGTAGGTTTTAGTATCATCCCTCAGAATAGGAAGGACTTGGATATGAGGATAAGATGTTAGCAGTACATGCACATGATGATCCGGTTGGCCTTTGTAGCTTCCTCTGTAGATATAGTATTAGTTTTTCAAGGCATATGTCCCTGATATCCTCACATCAAATTTGTGGATTATATCATGTTTAAAAATAGGCTGCAATTAAAAAATTAGTACATATTACAAATATACAAACTAACAGCTGGGTTCCTGTGGTTGTGCCTTGTAATCCTAGCCATCCCAGAAGCTGAGATGAAGGATCAAGGTTCAAGCCAGCTTGGGCAGAAAAATCCACACTCCAGTTCCAAAACAAACCAGCAAAAAGGTAGAATGGAGATGTAGCAAGTGGTAGAGCATCAACCTAGCAAGGGTGAGACCCTGAACTCAAACTCCAGTATTGCCAGAAATAAATACATTATTTGATTAACTGTTCATTAATGTGTGTATGTAAAATGTGTGCACACACATTTATGTGTATATTAGACTTGATGCAAATGCATTTCTTGTTTCAAAAACATAGTTGAAAAATTAGTTTAAAACATAATGATAAGTACTCATTACTTTGCTCTTGTAACTGTAACCCCTCTATACAGTATTTTTACAATAAAAAACGTATTAAAAAAACATAATGATAAGAGGGGCTGGGAAGGTGGCTCAGTAATAGAATGCTTGCCTTGTACGCATGAGGCCCTGGGTTCGATTCCTCAGCATCACATAAGCAGTAAAAGCTGGAAGTGGCACTGTGGCTCAAGTGGTAGAGTGCTAGCCTTGAGCTGAACTGATGAGGGACAGCACCCAGGCCCAGAGTTCAGGCCCACAACCAACAACAACAACCACAAAAACATAATGATGAGCTCTTCTAGACAAAATATGAATAACTAACCTGTGAACTTAGCAGTTTGTAGTAGCTTAAGTCTGATACTCATTGATGAGTTTAAAATGTAGTCCTAAATTCTATTCTTATTCTCTGCTATTGATTTGTGTGTGTGTATGTGTGTTTTGTGTGTGTGTGTGTGTGTGTGTGTGTGTGTGCACGTGCGCACATGTGTGCCCATGCATGCTTGGCCAGTCCTGAGACTTAAAGTCAGGGACTGGGAGCCATCTCTGAGCTTCTTTTTGCTCAAGGCTAGAGCTTTACTACTGAGCCACAGATTTACTTCCTGCTTT
>NW_012268979.1:0-1603 GCF_000151885.1 Dipodomys ordii
CCACATAATCAGAAAAAGCTGGAAGTGGTGCTGTGGCTCTAGTGGTAGAGCGCTAGCCTTGAGCTGAAGAGCTGAGGGTCACCGCCCAGGCCCAGAGTTCAGGCCCAAGACCGACAATTAAAAAATAAAAATAAAATAAAATAAATAAATAAAAAAGTCTGGAAAAAAAAGTACTTTCCCAGATCAAGTGAATAATTTTACTACCAATTCATTCTATACCCATAAAGTTACTTAACTGCAAATACAAATAAAGCATTATTCTCCACACTAACTTCCTATTGAAATTATTAGATATAAAATCCTTTCTGGTATTACATTCCATAAAATAATTTTAGAATGGAAGTGGTGCTGTGGCTCAAGTGATAGAGTGCTTGCCTTGAACTGAAGAGCTCAGGGACAGCGTCCAAGCCCAGAGTTCAAGCCCCACAACCAACAAAAGAAAAGAAAAGAAAAATCAAAAAAAATTTAGAAGCTTATGATAGACAAAGGCACCTGGCTACTGGTATACATACTAAAATCCAAATACTCAAATGCAGATAGAGCACTGTGCTCTCTCAGAGACAAAAACAGTGTATCATGGAAGGGTACCTGAACACCAAGGTCCCCAAACTCTCTTTTCATTCCAAACCCTCTTCTCACTGGGCCTCTACCTCATCTTCAGATGCATTAGAAAGCATTATCACCTAGTGATTAATAACCATGACTATAAAGCATGTCATACCTAGGTTCAAATTCTAGCTTTACAATTTTCTATAGGAGTAAATTGTCAGACTTCAATTTCTTTTTCCTTTTTTGTGGTCATGGGGCTTGAACTCTGGGCCTGGGTGCTATCCTTCAGCTCCTCAGCTCAAGGCTAGCACTCTACCACTTGAGCCACAGTGTCAGTTCTGAATGGTTTATGGGAGATAGGAGCCTCATGGTCTTTCCTGCCTGGGTTGGCTTTGAACTGAGATCCTCAGATCTCAGCCTCCTGAGTAGCTAGAATTACAGGTATGAGCCACAGGCACCTGGCCAGACTTCAATTTCTTTCTTTCTTTCTTTTTTTTTTTTTTGTGTCCGGTTGTGGGGCCTGAACTCTGGGCCTGGGCGCTGTGCCTCAGCTCTTCAGTCAAGGCTAGCACTCTACCACTTGAGCCACAGCGTCACTTCCGGCTTTTTTTCTTTTTGCTTATGTGCTGAGGAATTGAACCCAGGGCCTCAGGAATGCAAGGCAAGTGCTCTACCACTGAGCCACCTCCCCAACCCCGAGACTTCAATTTCTTTATCTGTAAAATGGAAATTATCTCAAACTAGTTAATGTTAATAAATAATGCATAAAAAATGTGAAGAAGGGAAGTGGCGCTGTGGCTCAAGTGGTAGGGCGCTCGCCTTAAGCTGAAGAGCTGAGGGACAGTGCTCAGGCCCAGAGTTCAGGCCCCATGACCGACAAAAAAAAAAAAAAAATGTGAAGAAAGGTTCAAAAAAGACAACTAAACTTCCCCAAGGTTAAATCTTTCAGCACAGTGATAGAACCCAAAAGGAGCCGGGTGCTGGTGGCTCACGCCTGTAATCCTAGCTACTCAGGAGGCTGAGATCTGAGGATCTCGGTTCAAAGCCAGCCCGG
>NW_012268979.1:7118-7426 GCF_000151885.1 Dipodomys ordii
GGAGAACAAGGGGCGGTGACGGCCAACCCCGGAGGACGCCCGGCCTGAGGGGCGCCGACCCACCGACCAGAGGCGGAGGGTGAGGGGAGGCGCCACCTCAGAGGAGCAGCGCCGCACGCCCGGTTACCGGACGGCGGCGGTGAGGCGAGGTTCTTGGCTCTGACTCGGGCCTCGCCCCGGAGGCCGTTGCCCCTCGTGGCGCAGGCCGCTCCACCGCTCACCTTTCCGCTCCATGGCGAGACCGGTAACCGCCAGGCGCCTGCGCACTCGAGTGGCGGCGACTCCGGCTCCCGCCGCGGCCCAAATCC
>NW_012268980.1:0-2221 GCF_000151885.1 Dipodomys ordii
TATAGAATCTCAGAGGGATTTTTTTGCCCGGCTGGCTTTGAACTGCAATCTTTGCCACTAAAACCCTTTATTATTTCCAATTAAAGCAACAAGGAGATCAGTGGGAACAAGTAGAGTTCACCTGCAAGAATTGATCAACAAATACTTGCCAGAACTCTGCAGTGACAAAACTCAATAGATGAGGTAAGAGTTTTAGCAAAGATATAGCATAGATATGGTATAGCTTGGCTGCCTGGAAAACCTGATAACCAAAGTTCACAAGAGGCTCTCCTGGCCTACACATGTTTCAATAACATAACAATATAGCCAGCTTTTTCAGGTCAGGCTGGGTAAGGTTTATAGAGAGTATCCCACAAAAGTCTTAGTTTGAGTAAATCTAAAGCAGTCTTTTACCAAGAATCAGCTGTGTGTGATGGAGTCAGGCAGGAGTCCAATCTACCATCATGGAGGTTTGATAGTGAAGGCAGGATCTGGGCTAGACTGTGTCCCTTGGGTAGATTGTCAAATCTCCTGCTTAGTTGCTTACACATTTATACACAGACTGGTTAAAGACACTTGACTTTAGATGGACATAAAGAATGGCATGCTAGTTTTAATGTAAATTCTGAGGACAGAAACAAATACGTGAAGCAAACATTTTCACAGCCAACAATTACATACCAACTTTACTTATAAGCTCTTGTCTTTTAAGTCATACTCATACCATCTGCTACATACTTGAACTTTCTGAGGGCAGAAACAAATACGTGGAGCAAACATTTAAAGACAATTCTTATCTCCTTACTGGTGTTTTTCATCACAGCTGGCTAGGAGCTGAGCTGGGTCTCATTCCTTTTACTACTAGCCTGGATAAAGATGTTACCTTTTTAACAAACAGCATATTTGTTAGGAAATACCAGTACCAAGAAATAGAAGAAGATAACTTTTTACACAGTTTTTAGGTATTACAGTGAGATTATGTTGAACATGTTCACACACACTCACACATACACACACTTAAAGTTTTAAGGCATGCTTAGGCTTTTTAAAAAATGAAAATTGGCCGTAAGTTTTTTGGAAATCCAGTGGCAAAGTGATATTGTATTGCCCAATATGCTAAAACCACGTCGTCATGCCAGATAAATAGGCAATACCAAATAAATGCAAGGCCATTTTGACACACAGAATTTAACAGATTTTCCAAACTTAAACAAACATTGATAACAAGAACAGAAAACATTTAAATCAATTTTGGTGATGAGGCACATTAGTATATGAATTGAATATTTTAACCCCTAGAAGAGTGAAAAGGACTAAGCTAGGTAGAAGAGTGGGGGTTGTAGAAAAACCCATAATGGGGCTTTTGTCAGCTTCCAGGGTCTGTAGAGAGAATTGGGGAAATGGGTGGCTGAACAGGTTTGTTAAGGGGAAGAGGTGATACTTTTAACCTGAAGACATCTAAAGGGAGGATGTGGCATAATGAAGGTACTGAAAAGTGAATGTTTGAGTAATTGGATAGAGAGAGTTATTGGAAGAAGTGAGAGGAAGAGATTTCTCTTCAGCAGTCTCCTAGAAGAGAAATTAAGAATCCAGATTTTGAAGTGAGTGAACTCAGGAAAGAGAAAAGGATTGGATTATTGTCTGAGTCCCAAAGAGAAAAAGGACTGATTTGTTTATATTATGGGATTTTTGGGGGGTGAGAAAGGGGAGAGCAGTAGAAGAGAGAAGCTGACCTCAGTGTGTTTGCCAGCCAGCCACTGTCAGTGACAGATTAACGAAAGGTACAGGGCCGAGGCCCATTTAGTTAGGGTCTAGAAGGGAAGAAGGTGTATTAGTCATAGAAGAGTGTTGAGCAAAGTATAAGTATGGAGAGGTTTGTTTAGAGGGATTTTTAGCAGGGCTGTTAGCTTGTTGTTTTACCTTTGGAGGCCTATGCCTACCTCACTTTGTGTCAGCTACAAAGGCAGGCAGGCATGCAGACAGGCAGACATGGGGACCAGGGGTCAGCAGAAGGAGTTTGCTTGAAGCAGACAGTTTTAGCCTAGAGAATCTGGACCAACTGCAAATAGCAAGAGTGTAGTTAGATGAGTAAGGAAGGAGAAAAGGATCTTTGGTGCTGGAGGTTATCAAAGAAGCGACAGAAAGAAAGGGAGGGGGGAGAGAGAAAAAAGGGTGTGAGAGACAGATTGAGCTGCTACAACATAAGGAGTTACTTTTCTAGAGGAGATGGTTGGGAGGCTCA
>NW_012268980.1:10257-12251 GCF_000151885.1 Dipodomys ordii
TTTGTCAGCTTCCAGGGTCTGTAGAGAGAATTGGGGAAATGGGTGGCTGAACAGGTTTGTTAAGGGGAAGAGGTGATACTTTTAACCTGAAGACATCTAAAGGGAGGATGTGGCATAATGAAGGTACTGAAAAGTGAATGTTTGAGTAATTGGATAGAGAGAGTTATTGGAAGAAGTGAGAAGAAGAGATTTCTCTTCAGCAGTCTCCTAGAAGAGAAATTAAGAATCCAGATTTTGAAGTGAGTGAACTCAGGAAAGAGAAAAGGATTGGATTATTGTCTGAGTCCCAAAGAGAAAAAGGACTGATTTGTTTATATTATGGGATTTTTGGGGGGTGAGAAAGGGGAGAGCAGTAGAAGAGAGAAGCTGACCTCAGTGTGTTTGCCAGCCAGCCACTGTCAGTGACAGATTAACGAAAGGTACAGGGCCGAGGCCCATTTAGTTAGGGTCTAGAAGGGAAGAAGGTGTATTAGTCATAGAAGACTGTTGAGCAATGTATAAGTATGGAGAGGTTTGTCTACAGGGATATTTAGCAGGGCTGTTAGCTTGTTGTTTTACCTTTGGAGGCCTATGCCTACCTCACTTTGTGTCAGCTACAAAGGCAGGCAGGCATGCAGACAGGCAGACATGGGGACCAGGGGTCAGCAGAAGGAGTTTGCTTGAAGCAGACAGTTTTAGCCTAGAGAATCTGGACCAACTGCAAATAGCAAGAGTGTAGTTAGATGAGCAAGGAAGGAGAAAAGGATCTTTGGTGCTGGAGGTTATCAAAGAAGAGACAGAAAGAAAGGGAGGGGGGAGAGAGAAAAAAGGGTGTGAGAGACAGATTGAGCTGCTACAACATAAGGAGTTACTTTTCTAGAGGAGATGGTTGGGAGGCTCAAGGCAGAGAAGGGCTTGGTGAACAAGGCAAGAGGGGGGGTGGCTCTGGAGTGGAGGTCAGAGAAGGACTTGGTGAACAGAACAGGGCACACAGAGGGAGGGTTTTCTGGAGCAGAGGTAGAGGAGGGCGTAGGTTTAGGGAACCTCAGACTCCTCGCCATTTCACTGGAAATTGTTTAAATCAGTAAGAGTAAAACCAAAGGTTCCAAATTTAGGCCATGGTAGTGAGACCACATTTCAGTAGACAAACAAGTCAGTTTTTTTTTGTTTTGTTTTGTTTTTTACTGTAAATCAGTCAGCCTAGAGTCTTAAGATCAGACTTCATGCATGCCAATAAGGTGTCTCTGGGAGACAATTTGGAAAATTCGGTAGGACTATGGAGGCTGTCCTGTTGTTCCAGGTGTCCCTGGTGCTTTGGGAAGGTGGACTGACACATCCCAATAATTAGGAGAGGGCGTCCCCTAAGGTCCTAATTAAAAGGTTTCAGGGGGTCAAGCCAGGAGAAACTCCTGGAGTCTCTGGAGACCCCACAGACAGGAAGGAAGGGAGGGACTCCTGGAGTCCGGGGATCCGTGTTGGGGTGCCTCTGCCATGGACTGGGCTGGTTACCTTGTCCTGAAGGCTTTTAGGTGGTGGGTGGAGTCAGTCAAACAGCAAAGAGCCTCCTTCCTGGAGATCAAGAGGCGGGGGATAGGGTAAAGGAGAGAGCATAGGGGAGAGATAAGGCCTTTTCTGGGTTTACTGCAGGGGGCCAATCATACTTCAAGCCACAGCAGGATGGCCATCCATGAGGCATGCACAGGTTACATAGGCAAAAGCCACCAAATCTTTCATGTGGCTGTTTAGCCCAAAGCAAAATCGGTGGGCTCTGCACTCCCGATGGAGAAAGGCCTTGGAAGGATGAGGAAGGTAGCAGCAAGGCTACATGAGAGGTGGCAAGGAGGTGGGTGGCCCCTTGGCAGAGGGCACCCAGTTACTCCTGGCGCTTTTCCTCTCCCGGGTGTCTGAACCATATGTTAGGAAAATGGAGAACAGAAAAGGATAGGCAGGACTCCATTATCAACAGGCGAGGACTGTTTATTGAGGAACAGCAATGGGCACAGACCTTCCTGCCT
>NW_012268981.1:0-1216 GCF_000151885.1 Dipodomys ordii
CACTGTGTCTCAAGTGGTAGAACGCTAACCTTGAGCTGAAGAGCTTAGGGATGGCGCCCAGACCCAGAGGTCAGGCCCCATGACCAACAAAAAAAAAAAAAAAAAGAAAAAAGGTTTTGAATCTACTCTCAGTCCCAGTTACCAACTAGATCCCCTCTCCATACACATTCCTTAACTGTGCAAAGGCTTCTTCTGCTATGGGTGGATTTCCTATGTTCATGATTGAAGTTTTGTGGGGTTTTTGTTGTTGTTTTTGCTGGTGAAGGTGGAAGAAAGAGCCCTAATTTGGAGTTTGGAATATGTTTCCAGGACTTCCTGCTGAGCAGAGTCACAGCAGGCTCTCCAGAACGCTTTGCTCCAGGGCACCAATATGGAAGATACGGCTTCCTGTAGACAGCATATCAGTTTTTGTTAGGGAAGTGTGTGACATTATAACAACTAATTTATTTGATTGCATCCCAGTCATGACAAAAAGTTCCTAAATCTCGGGGTTGGGAAGGTGGCTCAGTGGTAGAGCACTTGCCTTGCATGCCTGAGGGCCTGGGTTCGATTCCTCAGCACCACATAAGCAAAAAGAAAAAAGCCGGAAGTGGTGTTGTGGCTCAAGTGGTAGGGCGCTGGCCTTGAGCTGAAGAGCTGAGGGACAGCGCCCAGGCCCAGAGTTCAGGCCCCACTACCAGAAAAAAAAAAAAAAAAGTTCCTAAATCTCTTGTACACATGGATATGGGAGAATCTTTTGTTCTAACCTGCGGCCTTTGCCATGGGTTCCTGACACCCAGCTCCTGAAACCTTTGTAATTGCCTGAGTAATAACAACTGGCCCAGAGCTCCTAAATACCTTGGAATTTCCTGGGTGATAGGTGCAGCTTTTGTTCTAGAGAGCTGATTCTAGGTGGGCTCCTGGATAACCTCACGACAGGGGCACATTGCCAGGGCAGCCAACCATGTGATAAGAGGGTGAAGACTTTCAGCCACCCCTTACCCCATCTCTGGGGAATGGAAAGAGCTAAAGGGTGAATTAAACACCATAGGCCTGTGATTTAACCAATCATGCCTAAGCCAGGTGCTGGTGGCTCACGCCTGTAATCCTAGCTACTCAGGAGGCTGAGATCTGAGGATCGAGGTTCAAAGCCAGCCCAGGCAGGAGAGACGGTGAGACTCCTATCTCCAATAAACCACCAGAAAACCGGAAGTGGCGCTGTAGCTCAAGTGGTAGA
>NW_012268982.1:0-1420 GCF_000151885.1 Dipodomys ordii
TCTTTAGCCCACTTATTTATTGGGCAGTTGTTTCTTTGAGGATTTGTTGTTGGGGGATTTAATTTTTTGAGCTTCAAGTATATTTTAGATATGAGACCCTTGTCTGTTGTATGGCTAGTGAAGATTTTTCCCAATCAGTGGACTTTCTATTGATCTTGTTAGCTATGTCCTTTGCCATGCAGAAGCTCTGCAACTTCATGCAATCCCATTTGTCCAACCTTTCTTTGATTTGTTGGGTTTCTGGGTCTCTATTAAGAAAATTTCGGCCTGAGCCCACGAGGCCTAGGGTTTCTCCTATTCCATCCTGTAATGTTTTCAGAGTGTCTGCTTTGACTCCGAGGTCTTTGATCAATTTGGAGTTGATTCTGGTGCAAGGTGATATATAATAATCTAGTTTTAGTTTTCTACAAGTAGTTAACCAATTTTGCCAGCACCATTTACTGAAGAGGCTGTCTTTCTTCCATTCTATTATTTTAGCTCCCTTATCAAAGATTAGTTGGCTATAGGTCTGTAGGTTCACTTCTGGGTTTTCAATTCTATTCCATTGGTCCTGAGGTCTGTTCTTATGTCAGTACAAAGCTGTTTTGATTACTATGGCTTTATACTAGAGTTTGAAATTTGGTATTGATATTCCTCCAGCAGTGTTCTTTCCATTGAGGAGCGTTTTTGCTATTCGGGGTCTTTTATTGTTCCATATGAATTTTTGGATTGCCTCTTCTATTTCCTTGAAGAATGAGGTTGGAATTTTGATAGGTATTGCATTGAATTTGTAGATAGCCTTGGGAAGTATTGCCATTTTCACGATATTAATCTAACCAATCCAGGAGCATGGGAGGTTTTGCCATTTTCTAAGTTCTGTTTTGATTTCCTTTTTCAAGATTTTAAAGTTTTCATCATAGAGGTCCTTCACTTCTTTGGTTAAGTTAATTCCTAGGTATTTTATTATTTGAGGGGCTATTACAAATGGAGTTACTTTCCTAGTTTCAGCCACACTATCCTCAATGTTGGCATACAGAAAAGCCATTGATTTTTGAGGGTTAATTTTATACCCTGCTAATTTGCCAAAGTTTTGAATCAGCTTGAGTAATTTGGGAGTGGGGTCTATGGGATTCTTTAAATACAAGATCATGTCATCTGTAAAGAGGGAGAGTTTTATTTCTTCTTTCCCTATTTGGATCCACTTTATGTTTGCATCTTGTCTTATCGCTGTAGCAAGGCGTTCTAATACTAGATTGAAGAGAAGAGGAGAGAGTGGACATCCTTGTCTTGTTCCTGAGTTAAGAGGAAATGGCTTTAGTTTTTCACCATTAAGTATAATGCTGACTGTAGGTTTGTCATATACAGCCTGTATTGTATTGAGGAATGTTCCATGGATTCCTAATTTTTCCAAAACCTTCATCATGAAGGGGTGTTGGATCTT
>NW_012268982.1:5575-5952 GCF_000151885.1 Dipodomys ordii
GTGTTGGATCTTGTCGAATGCTTTTTCTGCATCTGTTGAGATAACCATGTGGTTCTTAACCTTGGTCCTGTTGATGTGATGAATAACATTAATTGATTTGCTTATATGGAACCAGCTTTGCATCCCTGAAATGAATCCTGTTTGATTGTGGTGTATGATTTTTCTGATGAATTGTTGAAGTCGATTGGCCAAAATTTTGTTGAGAAGTTTTGCATCAATGTCATCAAAGAGATTGGTCTATAGTTCTCTTTCTTTGATGAGTCCCTGCCTGGTTTTGGGATGAGGGTTATGATGGCTTTATAGAATGTGTTCGGTAGTGAACTTTCTCTTTCAATTTCATTGAAGTGTTGGAGGAGTATTGGTGTGAGCTCTGCTTT
>NW_012268983.1:0-3784 GCF_000151885.1 Dipodomys ordii
TGCTTGATAAGAAATGTACTCATTATCTTGCCCATGTAATTGTAACCCCTCTGTACAGTATTTTCACAATAAAAAAATAAAAATTAAAAAAAGAAAAAAATTTTAAAAAGCATCCTTTCCAGATAATAAAAATGAATTTCAACATTTTTTCCCAATTTTTTTGACAGCAAAAAATTCAGGTTATAAGAGACAATATTTACTAGCAAAAACATGTCTTGAATTATTTATCTCCAAAAAACATTTCAGAGCTGAAAGGAGACATGCATTTAAAAATACTTTTAATAGGGGCTGGGAAGGTGGCTCAGTGGTAGAGCGCTTGCCTTGGATGCATGAGGCCCTGGGTTCCATTCCTCAGCACCACATAAGCAAAAAGAAAAAAGCCGGAAGTGGCGCTGTGGCTCAAGTGGTAGAGCACTAGCCTTGAGCTAAAGAGCTGAGGGACAGCGCTCAGGCCCAGAGTTCAGGCCCCACAATCGGACCTCCAAAAAATTTTTAAAAAATTAAAAAAATACTTTTAATAGCCAGGTGTCAGGGGCTCATGCTTGTAATCCTAGCTATTCAGGAGGCTGAGATCTGAGGACTGTGGCTCAAAGCCAGCCTAGGCAGGAAAGTCTGTGAGACTTTTTTTTTTTGGGTCCGGTCGTGGGGCCTGAACTCTGGGCCTGAGCGCTGTCCCTCAGCTCTTCAGCTCAAGGCTAGCGCTCTACCACTTGAGCCACAGCACCACTTCCGGCTTTTTTTTTCTTTTTGCTTATGTGGTGCTGAGGAATCGAACCCAGGGCCTCAGGCATGCGAGGCAAGCACTCTACCACTGAGCTATCTTCCCAGCCCGTTGTGAGACTCTTATCTCTAAAAAATCACCAGAAAACCAGGAGTGGCACTGTGGCTCAAGTGGTAGAGCACTAGTACTAGCCCCAGAGCTGACCAATTTTTAAAAAAAGTATTTCCTAAAGTCAGAACAGTAGAAATGAGATAAGAGTTCCACAGTGTTAATTTTCACAGTAGTAAGGATGTAAAGCACACTGTGAAGCCTCCAGAGAGATCTTCCACTGAACAAAGGAATCAGACTTAGCACCAGCACTCTCATTAGAAACAGCAGATATGAGAAGAAAAAAAACAAAGCTTTGAAGACAGCAGCAATTCTCAGCATACAATTTCATACTCATACAAATTGTTAATTTGTGTGTGTGTGTGTGTGGTGGAAGTGTGTGTGTATGTGTGCCCATAATGTGGTGGGAACTTGAATTCAGGGATTAAGACCTTAGCTTTTTTACTCAAGGCTGGCCCTCTACCACTTGAGCCACCTTTCAACTTCTGGCTTTTTAAATTGTGGTTAATTGGAGATAAGAGTCTCATGGACTTTCTGCTTGGTCTTTGAACCATGATCCTCAGATCTTAGCCATCTGTAGCAAGGTGTCAGTTACTGTTGCCCAGCTAAAATAATTAATTTTTTTGGTGTGGCTTGAATTTAGGGCCTGGGCACTGTCCCTGAGCTTTTTGTGCTCAAGACTACCACTTTTGGCTTTTTTGGTAGTTAATTGGAGATAAGAGTCTTGGATTTTCCTGCCCTAGCTGGCTTCAAATCTGTATCAGATCTCAGCCTCTTGACTAGGTAGAATTATAGGCATGAGCCACTAGCACCTGGACTTTACACCTGGCCTAATTCTTTTTTTTTTTTTTTTTTTGCGTCCGGTCGTGGGGCCTGAACTCTGGGCCTGGGCGCTGTCCCTCAGCTCTTCAGCTCAAGGCTAGCGCTCTACCACTTGAGCTACAGCGCCACTTCCAGTTTTCTGGTGGTTTATTGGAGATAGGAGTCTCAAGGTCTCTCCTGCCCGGGCTGGCTTTGAACCGCGATCCTCAGATCTCAGCCTCCTGAGTAGCTAGGATTACAGGCATGAGCCACCAGCGCCTGGCTTTCTTTGCTATTTTTATCTCTTCTTCTGAGACATCTCTCTTTAGTTCCCTTGCCCATTTAGTAATTGGTTTGTTAGGTTTGGGAGGGATTAGTTTCTTGAGTTCCCTGTATATACTGGATATTAACCCCTTGTCTGATATATTGCTGGTAAATATTTTTTCCCAATTAGTTGGTTGTCTTTCTAGCTTGGTTGTGATAGCTTTATCTGTGCAGAAGCTTTTTATTTTAAGGTAGTCCCATTTGTCCAGTCTCTCTTCAATTTGTTGTGACCCTGGGACTCGGTTCAGGAAGTTCAAGTGTCTCTCTTACTTTATCCTGCAGTAGTTTCAGAGATTCAGGATTAATGTTAAGATCTTTAATCCATTTTGAGTTGATGTTGGTGATAGGCTGGGGTCCACTTTTAGTCTTCTGCCTGTGGCCGCCCAGTTTCCAGGTGATATTTTTGCTCACTGGCCTGGGTGCTGTCCCTGGGCTTTTGTGCTCAAGGCTAGCGCTATACCACTTGATACCACTTGAGCAACAGCTCCATTTCTGGCTTTTTTTTTAAAAAAAGTAGTTTATTGGAGATAAGCGTTGCAGAATGATTTTTCTGCCCAGGCTGGCTTTGAACTGCAATCCTCAGATCAAGTGAGTCTTTGCCAATAGTCCCTTTTTATTACTAATTGAAGCAACAAGAAGAGCAATAGAAAGTTTTAAAGCAGAGATTACTGGAACTTGTTAAGAATTGGCTAATAAATAATTGCAAGTTATTCCTCTGTGTGTCTGACTAAATGCTGCAGGGGATAAAATTGGCAATGAAAAAACTCAATAGATATGATGAATTTTAAAATAGCAACTGCTGGCCGGGCACTGGTGGTTCATGCTTATAATCCTAGCTACTTAGGAGGCTGAGATCTGAGGATCATGGTTCAAAGCCAGGCTGGGCAGGAAAGTCCATGATACTATTTTTTTTGGGGGGGGGGTCTGGTTGTGGGGCCTGAACTCTGGGCCTGGGCACTGTCCCTCAGCTCTTCAGCTCAAGGCTAGTGCTCTACCACTTGAGCCCACAGCTGTACTTCTGGCTTTTTCTTTTTGCTTATGTGGTGCTGAGGAATCGAACCCAGGGCCTCATGCATGCAAGGCAAGCGCACTTCCACTGAGCCACCTTCCCAGTCCCATGATACTCTTTTATTTGTCGGCCGTGGGGCTTGAACTCTGGGCCTGGGCACTGTCCCTCAGCTCTTCAGCTCAAGGCCAGTGTTCTACCACTTGAGCCACAGTGCCACTACCAGTTTTCTGGTGGTTTATTGGAGATAGGAGTCTCACAGTCTCTCCTGCCTGGGCTGGCTTTGAACCGCGATCCTCAGATCTCAGCCTCCTGAGTAGCTAGGATTACAGGAGTGAGCCACCAGCGCCCGGCCCCATGATACTCTTATCTCCAATAAACCACCAGAAAACTGGTAGTGGCACTGTGGCTCAAGTGGTAGAACACTGGCCTTGAGCTGAAGAGCTGAGGGACAGTTCCCAGGCCCAGAGTTCAAGCCCCCCCCCCCAAAAAAAGCAACTGCTTAACTGAACATAGAGCTTTCAGATACTACTTAAGATTGAAACCATTGTCAGCTCTGTATCCTTACATATTTGGGAAACACGTACTAAAAACTTGACAAACTTAATAGTGCATGAAAAATTACTTTCATAAATGGACATAAAGAATCAGATGCATGGGCTGGGAAGGTGGCTTAGTAATAGAGCGCTTGCTGTGCATGCCTGAGGCCCTGGGTTCAATTCCTCAGCACCATATAAGCAAAAAGAAAAAAGCTGGAAGTGGCGCTGTGGCTCAAGTGGTAGAGTGCTAGCCTTGAGCTGAAGAGCTGAGGGACAGCACTCAGG
>NW_012268984.1:0-653 GCF_000151885.1 Dipodomys ordii
GCTTGACTCAGACATATACTAGATATTGCAAATAAGGGAAACCATGAGACCTATGTTTCTTTGGGCCTGGCTTTCTTCATTTAATATAATTTTTTCCAAGTCTTTCCATTTCCTAACAAATGGGGCAATGTCATTCTTCAGTGCTGGAGGGGAATATCAATACCAAATTTCAAACTCCACTACAGAGCCATAGTAATCAAAACAGCTTGGTACTGGTACAAGAACAGACCTCAGAACCAATGGAATAGAATTGAAAACCCAGAAATGAACCTAAAGACCTATAGCCTCTAGTCTTCAATAAGGGAGCTAAAAAAATAGAATGGAAGAAAAACAGTCTCTTCAGAAAATGGTGCTGGCAAAATTGGTTAACCAAATGTAGAAAACTAAAGCTAGATCCTTATATATCACCCTGTGCCAGAATCAACTCCAAATGGATCAAAGACCTCAAAGTCAAAGCAGACACTCTGAAAACATTACAGGATGGAATAGAAAAAACCCTAGATCTCCTTGGCACAGGCCGAAACACAACAAATCAAAGAAAGGTTGGACAAATGGGATTGCATGAAATTGGAGAGCTTCTGCATGGCAAAGGACATAGCTTGCAAGATCAATAGAAAGCCCACAGATTGGGAGAAGATCTTCACTAGCCATAC
>NW_012268984.1:5573-7552 GCF_000151885.1 Dipodomys ordii
GGAGAGGAGGAGGAAGAAGAGGAGGAGGAGGAGGAGGAGGAGAGGCGAGGAGAGGCAAGGAAGAGAGGGAAAGAGGAGAGGAAAGTAAAGGAAAAGAAACACCGAACCAGTTCCAGAGTGTATCAACTGATGTGACATGTTTTATAGTTCAATAAAATTATAGATGGATTTCAATGTTGAAAATGAATGAAAACTTTTAACTGAAAATGAGTCCATCAACATCCTTAAAATGGAATTCATTCCAAGATTATAAATGTGCATGGTATCAATTAACTTATCACTACAAATTCAAAGTAAGAAAACTATCAGTGACAACTTCTAACAAAATGCAACACTCATTTTCTCATAAAAATACATTATTCAAGTAATTAGGAAATGGATGAATTCTTTCTTACCATGATTCAACATGATTCAAGGACTAGCATGATGTCTTTAATCATGAGAACATTCTGGAGTTTTGTAGGCTTATTATTAGATTGTAACCTAGTCAAAGAAATTAGACACATTAAGAAAATTAACATTGTGAAGTTGGAAAGGAAAGATAACCCATTCTTATTTTAACATATTACTATATATGTGGAAAATTTTTGAAAGAAATAATTGTGTAACAAAATATCAAGAGCAAACCCAAAAATATTTCTGCAAATTTAATTGTCCTAAGTAATAAGGCAGAGATCCTACTCTTAAATCCCACACAATAAATAGCATCTATTTTAAAAAAGTTAGAGTCTAAGGGAGGATCTTATAATGAAAATTTGGAAAGTAGTTGAAATTCACAAACAAGACATAGAAAAATGACAATTGTAATCTTGGATAAAATATCCACTTTCAGAAAGGGATAGATCTTCCCAAAATATGCTGTAAATTTAATGTGATCCTAATAAAACTATCAACCCAAGAATTTGTTGGAAGTAGGCAAAATGACTCTTAATGTTTTATAGAAAGAATAAAAACTTTGAAAAATTTTCCAAGACAAATAAGAAAAAGCATTACGGAAATGGTCCCTCCTTGTTGTTGGATTATACTGTAAAATATTAGTAGTTGGGATGGTATTAAATTGCAGCTTGATTAAACACACAAACCAATGGGCAGAAGAAAAGGTTCAAGGGACTTTCTAGTACAACACAAGAATCTTCAAAATAAATAGAGAAATATCACCTTCTCAAAGAGCTGGGATAAAACACCTGGAAGTCAGTCTGTAAATCTGAAGTACCATGTTTCCTATCTCACAGAAGAATCAAAGATTTATTTGTGAAAGCTGCAAAAGAGGAGAATGGATGAGCAAAGTAGTCATTATATTCAATGCACATTATGTAAAAAGTGAACTATGTAACTTGAAGGATGGGATGGGAGGGGGAAAATGGGGAGTAACATTGACCAAGAAGAATTATCCTCATAACCTAACTTAGGGAATTCTAACTCCTTTATATAACTAGATGATAATAATAATAAAATTTAAAAGACAATAAAGCATACTTCTAGAAAAAAATCATAAACGTACAAAAAAAACCCTATATCCAATAAGGAGCATTGAGTGGAGAAGCCATTGTTAAGTAGGATGTAGATTTTTTTGTGTTTGTTTTTTGTGTGCCAGTACTGGGGACTGAACTCAGGGAAGTATGCTCTCACTTGACATTTTTGCTCAAGGCTTGTGATCTACCATTTGAACCACAGCTTCACTACCAGGTTTTTTGCTGCTTAATTAGAGATAAGAAATTCATAGATTTGTCTGCCTGGGTTCAACTTAGATTCTCAGATCTCAGCCTCCTGAGTAGCTAGGAGTATAGTTATGAGCCACTGGTATCAGGCAACAGGCATCTTTTATTCATTTTTAATGTCAATTTAACTCTTTGTTTCCTTCTTTCCTTCCTTCCTTCCTTCCTTCCTTCCTTCCTTCCTTCCTTCCTTCCTTCCTCCCTTCCTCCCTTCCTCTCTGCTTCCCTCCCTCTCCCTCTCCCCCCTCTCTCTTTCAATGCTGG
>NW_012268985.1:0-3228 GCF_000151885.1 Dipodomys ordii
AGCACTCGCCTTGAGCTGAAGAGCTGAGGGACAGCGCCCAGGCCCAGAGTTCAAGCCCCACGACCGACAAAAAAAAAAAAAAATACTCGATCCCAGTGCAGAAGTAATGGCACTTGTGAACCATAAAGCTAAAAGGAGAAAAAGAGCAAAAAGGAAAGAAAGAGAATTGGAAGGCCTAAGGAACGGCATGGTGCGTGTGTGGGTGTACAGGGCACCAAATGGATACACTTACCACGCCCTAGGCCATCACGCACGCACGTGCGCACACACACACGCACACACACGCGCACACACACACACAGATGTGTAAGGGAATAAGAGCATGCAGGTTAGAAACTTTAAACCAGAAGCCTACTCAGTAAAACTTAAAAGTTATAATTTTGTTTCAACTATCAAGTCAACTGTTTGAAATTCTGGACAAGATTTGCCCCTTTTCTCCACCCCAGAACAACTCTATGAGAAGAGCCCTACTATAGCCAAATGTGGGTAAGTTGAGAGGTAACAATTCAAGAAGGAATGAAAGGCTACCATTAACCCAGAGTCCAAGAACTTCACAAAATGGATAGTGAAGCTGCCACTGACACATCAGAACTGCCTGGAATCATGGCTCTAGAATCATGGCTCGGAGGCCGCCTCTGTCTATCTCTGGAGTTTGGAATCACAAGATTACAGTCCTGTTACTAAAAACAAGAGCAAACAGGTACACATGCCTAAAAAACCTGTCCTTGAAAGGGTGAAAATGCCCAAGAACCTGACTGATGAAACTGCAATCCCTTTGTGCAACTCCTCAGAGTAAATATAAAAAAACCTTCCAGCAGCAGCGTACCACCTTTATCACCTAGGCCAGGCTCACTCTCAATTAAGACTAATAAATTCATCTCCACCAGAACATTTCATACCCCAACTCTGACTTTAAAATACAACCCGAGAGGCTGGGAATGTGGCTTAGTGGTAGAGTGATTACTTAACAAACATGCATGAGGCCCTCCCTGGGTTCAACTTGGTTCCACATAGTCAATAAAATTAATTTTTAAAATTATATGTGGGACCAGGCGCTGGTGGCTCATCCCTATAATCCCAGTTACTCAGGAGGCTGAGATCTGAGGATCGAAGTTCAAAGGCAGCCTGAGCAGGAGAGTTGATGAGACCCTTATCTCCAATAAACCACCAGAAAACCAGAAGTGGTGCTGTGGCTCAAGTGGTAGAGTGCTAACCTTGAGCTGAAGAGCTGAGGGACAGCGCCCAGGCCCAGAGTTCAGGCCCCACGACCGGAACCCCCCCAAAAAAAAAAGAAAGAAGGGAAGGAAAAGAAGAGAGAGAGAGAGAGAAGGAGAGAGACAGAAGGAAGGAAGGAAGGAAGGGAGAAGGAAGGAGGGCAAGGGTCCTGGGTTCAGTCCCCAGCAAGGAAAAAACAAAACAAAAAAGATCATCCTAAGGACTTACGTACAAGTGATTGAAGTATCATTAGTATCAATGAAGATGTTATAGCCCCCAATATAATAAAACACTACATCAAACGTTATAAATGTATTATTTATTGGTTAGGGTGCCTTGGACCTAGAATTGAGTGGGGAAAAATTGCCCCTCCTCCTTCTACACCATGAAGTAAAAGGGAGCAAACCCAGGTCTCCAGTGTGCTAGGCAAGGTCTCAACCGTTCAACTACACCCCCAAGCCATAGCACCTGTGGTCTGCATGTCCCGCAGGCCAGCAGCGGGCTGCGCTGGGCTCGGCACTCACTCCCAGGCCCAGCCTGACTGAACAGCCCTCGCCCTGAGCTGGGGGAGGAGAGTGAGTGATTCAGAGGTAGTGGATCAAATGGTCTTTCCCAGAACCAGAAGTGACATGTCAGCCCTAACAGCTCACTAGCCACAAAGAATCCACGGCCCAACCCAGTCATAAAGGAGCCAGAACGTGCAATCCGGTCATGTGACTAGAAAGTCCACTGCTGGAAATCTTTGGTGAATGGCACTGAAGACTCTATGTCAGAGTCTCCCATCTTGTCAACGCAGGGAAAGACTTGGGGCTCACACCTGGAATCCTGAGCATCCAGGTTTGAAGCGCAGTGAGGTGGGGGTGCTGGGAGATAAAGCCAAGGGACTCTTATTTCCAATTAACAAACAAAACACTGAAAGTAGAGGTGTGGCCCAACCATAGAGAATCAGCCTTGAGAGAAAAGCAAAAGGAATGAGAGGCTTTGAGTTCTAGCCTATTCTGTGCCCTTTAACCAAATAGGCTACGAGGGTTTCTTTTTTCTTCTACTTTTGTTCTTTTTGCCAGTCCTGGGGCTTAAACTCAGGGCCTGGGCACTGTCCCTGAGCTTCTTTTTCTCAAGGCTGGCACTCTACCACTTGAGCCACAGCGCCACTTCTGTCTTTTTCTATTTATGTGGTACTGAGGAATCGAACCCAGGGCTTCATGCATGCTAGGTAAGCACTCTACCACTAAGCCACATTCCCAGTCCTAGGATTTCATTTCCTTTATCATTCAAACTTTTCTCCTAGAGGTAGTTAATGGCTACTTCACTTTTTTTTTTTATTTGTTTAGCTTTCTGATTTGTTTGGTTTGGGGTTTTTTGTTTGCTTGAGACCCACTTTGTTAAGTTACTCAAACCAATCTCAAATTTAAGGTCCTATGACCTCAGGATTACAGGCATGTGCCACCATGTCCAGCTTCTTCTTTTCTGATCTGATTTGGTGTCATGAGTGAGGATATAAAAATTAAATTACATTTCTCTCCTATTTAGGCAGAGGGACCGTGCTGCAGTCTGGACTCAAGCCTTCATACCTGCCAGGCAGGAGACGTCATTTGAGCAATGCCTCCAGCACCCCCCCACTTGTTATTTTTAGTTAAGTTCTCAGTTTTTGCCCAGGGGTACACCTGAACAGCACTCGGTCTTCTTTTAGGTTTCCCATTGTAGCTGGAGTGACAGGTACAGATGCTACTGTCCTGTGTATTTCAAGTCTATCAGTAGATTGCTCATACGACAGTGTAAATACATGTATAGAATTGCTCTATTTTACTGTTTTCCTTTTTTTTTTTTTGTCCATCATGGGCTTGAATTCAGGGCCTAGGCGCTGTCCCTGAGCTTTTTTTTGCTCAAGGCTAGCTGGTAGTTAATTGGAGATAAGAGTCTTACTGAGGGGCTGGGAAGGTGGCTCAGTGGTAGAGCGCTTGCCTTGCATGCCTGAGGCCCTGGGTTCGATTCCTCAGCACCACATAAGCAAAA
>NW_012268986.1:0-3828 GCF_000151885.1 Dipodomys ordii
AGCTCAAGGCTAGCGCTCTACCACTTGAGCCACAGCGCCACTTCCGGCTTTTTTCTTTTTGCTTATGTGGTGCTGAGGAATCAAACCCAGGGCCTCTGGCATGCAAGGCATGCACTCCACCACTGAGCCACCTTCCCAGCCTTTCTTCCAGTTTCTTATTTCCTAATTTTAGAAGTAAATTTATCATTTCTTCATATTTGGATAAATGCTCTGTGACTGCTTGAGATTTTCCACCCACATTTTTATTCAGAAATTTTATAAGAAATTTGTATCTAGAAATTTTATGAGTAAGGAATTACTAAGCCATTGAAGGTATACACCTAATTTTATTCCAACCATGGGAAAGTTGGAACACCTCTAGGACTCACACCATAAAATCCTCAAAAAGGATTGAGAACTGGAGGTGACAAACATAAAAGTTCTCCATAGATCCTAACCAGGAAAGATGTAAAGATACCGAAGCTAGAAATATCTCTGAAAAATGGAAGGAAGAAGGAGTCAGGAAGCTGAGAGGAAAGCAGAAGGAATTTCAAGGGTGACAGCAAAGGGACATTCCAGATAGAACTATTTTCAGCCTACAAGGAAAAGGAAGAAGAAATGTCACAAAGTGTAAAGAAAACTAGATGGAATTTAAAAAGAAAAGTGACAAAAATGAAACAACAGTACAGTATAGGACTCAGCTATGAATGATATTTGTACAGGCATCATAAGTACTGAATATTGATTTTACTCAAAAGATAAATGTACAGTGGGAAGCAAGAGGAAATAGCAGAACAGTGCTGAAAGAACTAGTTTCCAAAACACCAGATCAACAATGTCTGAGCCAATACAGCAAAATATATGTATGCAGATTTATGAGGTAAGTAAATCACAGAAGATAAAGGGGAAAGTGCCCAGAGTGCTCATTTCTGGACAACTGAACCCAGAAAGCGAAGAGGGTAGAGCTGGAAACAATTTACTACAGGCCTTTTAGTAACATTGAAGCATGAAGTACAATCTAAAACAAAAAGAAAAGCTTTGGAGATTGAGAACCTATTTTTTTCCCAACCACTCATTGTAGGATCATTTAAGATCTTCAATCTTATTCTACTGGTTCTAAATATTCAGAAGAAGACAAAATATTTTGCACATACCAGGTCCATGAGATATTGGAAAAATTCTTCAATGTTTATATGTGTATATATCATTATATCTTAATCTCCTTAGGAGGAACTGATAAGACCATCCTATTATTTTTAAATAGATTTAGTTATTGCAAATACCTGTTTAATAGTAGAGAATTCTGACTCCTAACAAGAATATTCTTAATGGCAGAAACCATTCACAATGGCCATTGCTTCCTATAGCCATTGTTGGGAAGTCCAACAATGACATAAACACAACTATAAATAACATCTAGCCCACTGCTGTGCCCTAAACTCTGGAATTGTTTTTTCCTCCTCATATTGCCCATTTTTACTATGGGTATAAAAAATAGAAGTTTCAGGGGCTGGGAAGGTGGCTCAGTGGTAGAGCGCTTGCCTTGCATGCCTGAGGCCCTGAGTTCGATTCCTCAGCACCACCTAAGCAAAAAGAAAAAAGCCGGAAGTGGTGCTGTGGCTCAAGTGGTAGAGCACTAGCCTTGAGCTGAAGAGCTGAGGGACAGCGCCCAGGCCCAGAGTTCAGGCCCCACAATCGGACCCCACCAAAAAAAAGTAATTTTAAAAAATTAAAAGGGCATATTTGCAACATATACTTTACAAACTAATAACATAATTGTAAGAAAAAGGCAAAACCGTAAAATTAATGGATAGAGAGTTCATGAAAAAGAAGACAAAATGGCTGAGAGCATACCCAAATTGTTAATGCATATTTTCTTTTAAGAATATTTATTTTTACTGAGATATAATTCACATCCATAAAATTACTTCTTCAAAGTATGTGATTCACAGAGTTGTACAACCATTATCATGACCTAATTCCAGAACATTTTTATCACCCCCGCAAAAACCAGTATCCTACTAGATTCACTTTCCATTCCTCTGTCTCCCCAGAGACTACTCTCCTACTTTCTCTTTTTTTTTATTGTGAGAATACCGTACAGAGAAATTACAATTACATGGGAAAGATAACGAGTACATTTCTTATCAAGCATTGTTGCCTCCTCCTTGTTTCCCCTTCCCATCGCTTCCCATACTCCTACCCTCCCCCCACCCGATCCTCCCTCCCACCCCCCACCAAAGTTAAGTTCGTTTTTCGACATAAGGACTTGTTCCTTCTTTCTTTTCTTCTTTTCTTCCTTCCCTCTTCCCTCCATTCTTCTCTTTTGGTGCTAGGATTAATTTACAGCTTTATGTATATAAAGCATACATTCTACCACTGAGCTATAACCCCAGACCTAAACTGTATATTTTTTAATCTTAGATATTTATTTTTTATATTTTTATTGTAAAGAGTCTGTATAGAGGAGTTACAGTTACATGAGTAAGGTAATGAGTACATTTCCTAACGAGCATTGTTACCCCCTCCTTTGTTTTCCCCTTACCATCCCTTCTCTCCCCACCTCCCCCCTCCTCCCTCCCCACCCCCAAAGCCGTAAAGTTCGTTTTCAACATAGTGTTTTGTACATCTCATTGTTACAATGGGTCAACCTGTGTCCTTATTTCAGCTTTTTGTTATTTCCCTTCCCCTCCCCAAATTAGAAAAATGTATATACAACAGATGTTGGAGGGGATGTGACCAAAAGGGAACCCTACTGCATTATTGGTGGGAGTGTAAACTTGTTCAGCCTCTTTGGAAAGCAGTATGGAGGTCCTCAAAAGACTCCACATAGAGCTCCCCTGTAGCCCAGTAAACTATATTTTTAAAAGAAATTTTTTAGTTGATGCTAAGCTTCAATTTTCTCTTAAATCAGTTCCTGTGTCTGTCAACACTTTATTTTATTTTCTATGTGAAATCTGTGCAGGATTAAAAAACTAGAAATTTTACATAATTTTTTCTATTTCTCTAAAGCTTTGCAAACTTAAAAGTTGATAGTAAATCGCTTTACTATACCATTTCCATATTTATATTTATTTAAAAATTATCCTTAGTCTTCATTTGCAAATTTTATTTTAAAATTAAAAAATAGCAGAGTAAATGTCAGGCCAGCTTTGTAATTAGTTATGTATTTAGAACATAAACTAATCAGTTAACTTATTTAATCTAGTTCCCTCATTAGTGAAGTGGTTCAATTTTACTGTCCAATGCCATTGTCAAAACAACTTTCTGAAATTGTGACTGTTCAACATGGTAGCCACTACTTTAATAAAATATTGAGTACATGTAAGATGCACTAGTTAAGTAGTATCAAATGAACAAATTAACTTTATTTGCCTAAGGTCCCCTAATTTTTTCTAAAACCAAGTTCTGAAAGCCCCATTTCTCAAAAAAGTGAACCATAGATTTACATGATTAAGGATGACTCATTTTCAGTAGCTAAACATACAAAAGCTTTACTTATACCAAGTATATTTTCCAGCACTTATATGTGTTCTGTAATATGCTCTCTTCTATTTAAATTGAATTGATATAATATGATGATATCTAGTTGAAGCCAAAATTTCCATTTCCACCAAAGTGAATTATTTCCAACTTTCAACTAGTTACAATTAATGAGGCTAATTTTGTATCTTACCAGATTCAGTACTTTTATTTTTCACTTGATGGCATAAGGATAAAGTATTATAAAATGATACTTTAAAATGATAAAATAGGGGCTGGGAAGGTGGCTCAGTGGTAGAGCACTTGCCTTGCATGCATGAGGCCCTGGGTTCAATTCCTCAGCACCACATAAGCAGAAAAAGCTGG
>NW_012268987.1:0-2390 GCF_000151885.1 Dipodomys ordii
AAAAAAAAAAAAAAAAAAAGGTGGCCAGATAATGGATGTATTTTGAAGTTGATAGGCCTGTGTGAAAAACAGCAAATGAAAGAAACTTTAAAGTTTTCGGCCCAAGCAACTGGACAGATAAAGAGTGCTTTGAACTTCAGGATGGCTACAAAACAGTGAGGGGAGTGGCAGGGAAGATTAGAGCTTATTTTTCAGGAGAAAAGTCTGAATTAGGATGTAAATGTGGTAGTTGCCAATACAGAGAAGATACTTATCTAATTTTAGATTCCCTTCCATTATTTAAGCATCTAAATGTATTACTGGTTTGTATGAATATAGTTAGAATATTTTCAAAGTTTTGGGAAATCTAAAATTGAAATAAGTTTCCTTTTTTCTCTTTTTCAATTTTTTAAATTGTTATTATAAAGGTGATAGATATATAGAGAGGTTAGTTTTGTAAGTCAGGTAATAAATACATTTCTTTTTGGATAAAGTCACCATGAATTTCTTTTTTATACTTATTCCTAAACAATCAAAACAAATTTGAAAAGGAAAGTTTTAAGTTAAAAGGGGGGAAAAAAGTATAACACAAAATCCTAATATTTACCTGCAAGGATTAGTGGTAAAAACTGAAAACGGAACCTTTTGTCTGAACTCACGAATGATGCTTTCAGCAAGTGGTGGCCTATGGAAACAATTCATGTGACACAGAATGTAAATTATATATGATAGAATGGTCTTGACTATTACTAAAATCAGAATAAATGTTACCTTGGTAAGATTAATCCAAATCCAGGATCCTCCGGACCAGGTACAAACACAAAACGACTACTGTAGCAAAATTCAGCACAATTAAGAATTTAACAATATGGTAATACTACCCTGGAGTCTAAAATAATAACTGCCTTTAGCTGAATCATAGACTTATAAATAATCACTTCTTTTTAATACTTTTCATTATATATCTAAAGAACAGCATAACATATATATTTTTAAACTATTTTTATATTTTTTTGTGCGTCATGGGTCTTGAACTCTGGGCTTGGGCGCTGTCCTTGCACTCTTCAGCTCAAGGCAAGCAAAGCACTCTACAGCTTGAGCTACAGCACCACTTCCAGTTTTCTGAATGGTTTATTGGAGATAAGAGTCTCATGGACTTTCCTGCCCTGGCTTTGAACCATGATCCTCAGATCTCAGCCTCCTGGGTAGCTAGGATTACAGGCATGAGCAACCCATGCCCTGCCAGCATAACATATATTATATTAAGATAATTTTATCTTTTAGCTCTTAATTTTTCTTTTTCTTTTTTTTTTTGGGTCCGGTCGTGGGGCCTGAACTCTGGGCCTGGGTGCTGTCTCTCAGCTCTTCAGCCCAAGGCTAGCACTCTACCACTTGAGCCACAGCGCTACTTCCGGCTTTTTTCTTTTTGCTTATGTGGTGCTAAGGAATCGAACCCAGGGCCTCAGGCATGCAAGGCAAGCGCTCCACCACTGATCCACCTTCCCAGCCCTCTGTACAGTATCTTTACAAAAAAATATATATAGATACACACACACATATGCCAGTCCTAGGGCTTGAACTCAGGGCCTGAAGACTGTCCCTGAGCCTCTCTGTGCTCAAGGCTAGCACTCTACCACTTGAGACACAGCACCACTTCTACTTTTCTAAGGGGTTTATTGGAGATAAGAGTCTCATGGCCTTTTCTGCCCAGACTGGCTTTGAAAGTGTTCTACCACATTGAGCCATAGCACCATTTTGCATTTTCTGGTGGTTAATTGGAGAAAAGAGTCTCACAAACTTTCCTGCCCGGGCTGGCTTTGAACAGTTATCCTTAGAGCTCAGCTTCCTGAGTAGTGAGGATTATAGGCATGAGCCACTAACACCTGGCAGTATCCTAAATTATTATTATTTTTTTTATTGTTGTTGTTGGTCATGGGGCTTGACTCTGGACCTGGGCACTGACCCTCAGCTCTTCAGTTAAGGTGAGTACACTACCACTTGAGCCACCATGCCACTTTCGGTTTTCTGGTAGTTAACTTGAGTCTCACAGACATTTTTTCCCAGGCTGGCTTTGAACCATGAGCCTCAGATCTCAGCCTCCTGAGTAGCTAGGATTATAGGCACCCGGAAAGAATCTTTTTACTCTTGTTTCCCAAGCTGACCTCTTAACTTATAGACCCCTGTGATCCTGCCTCAGCCTCCAATGTAGCTGAGACCACAGGCATGGCACTGTACCCAGGTTTTTCAGTATGTGTATACTCTTACCACTGTGCTACACCTTCAGCCCTGTAAGTTTTAAATGAGAAAATTTTATGTTAATAACTCTAATAGGGGCTGGGAAGGTGACTCAGTGGTAAAGTGCTTGCCTTGCATGCATGAGGCCCTGGGTTCGATTCCTCAGCATCACATAA
>NW_012268988.1:0-1676 GCF_000151885.1 Dipodomys ordii
TTTTTTTTTTTTTTTGATCAGTCGTGGGGCTCTACCACTTGAGCTACAGTGTCACTTCCGGTTTTCTGGTGGTTTATTGAAGAGTTTCACGGACTTTCCTGCCCCGGCTGGCTTTGAACCGTGATCCTAAGATCTCAGCCTCCTGAATAGCTAGGAATACAGGCATGAGCCACCTGCCCCCAGCTTTCCCTGAAACTCTTACAAAACAAAACATTGTTTCCATTTGATTGAGTTCATTTTGTCCATGAGCTTTTGTGCTCAAGGCTGGGAATCTACCACTTTAGCCACAGCTCCACATCCAGAGATAGGAGCCTCATGAATTTTCCTTCCCAGATTAGCTTCTAATTGAGATCCTCAGATCTCAACCTCCTGAGTAGCTAGTATTACAAGACCTGAGCCACCAGCAACAGCTCTAGATTATTTCTTACAGCTATAAAAGCTCTCTTTCTTAGGGATAGCTTATAAATATGATTAGGGAAGCCAATTAATATGCTGGGTTTTACATCTTCTATAAGCTAAAAAAAAATTAGGCAGAGCCGGGAGCCAGTGGCTCATGCCTATAATCCTAGCTACTCAGGAGGCTAAGATCTCAGAATCGAGGTTCAAAGCCAGCCCGGGCAGGAAAGTCCATGAAATTCTTATCTCCAATAAGCCACTAGAAAACCGGAAGTGATGATGTGGCTCAAGCAGTAGAGCATTCGCCTAGAGCTGAAGAGGGCAATGACAGCGCCCAAGCCCAAGTTCAAGCCCCACAACCGACCAAAAAAAAAAAAAAAAGGCAGAATATACAGACTCAATAGTCTTAAAAGATAGCATCAGTTCTAATTAAATGCCATAAAAAGTACATTTATCAATAACAATGCTGAGATTAGCATGGGATATATATATTTATATTTATTTATATGTGTGTATATATATATATGTGTGTGTATATATACATACACACACACACACACACACACACACACACACACATATTTAAACCAGGGGGTAGGTAAAAGAAAAACTGTTCAGGAATTACCAGAGCTGTATTACATAATGGTTCTCTAATCTAAAAATCTCATCATTGAGCCAGGCTCTAGAGTCTCATGCCTGTAATATTAATTAGTTAGGAGGCTGGGCCCTGGAGAATTAAGGTTCAAAGCCAGCCCAATAAGATTCCATCTCCAATGGAGTCTCATAGACTCCATGGTCATGAATGACAATTGCCCTAACAAAATTCAGATTGTAAAGATGACAATATGCCTCAGTCTCGAAACAGATTTTAACAACATAGTTTTCTTATAATTCAGTATTTCCTCTAACCTATCAACAACCAAACCTTCTACCTATTCAGCAAATTATCCTTCACCAAACTTTCCTTAGGAAAGATCTGCCCCCGCTTCCTTCATTTTCCACATCTGTTACTGTGTTTATATGTAAGCCATGTGCCAGAATCCCAATTTAAATTTTACATCTGCAAGTGATCAAAGTTGTTAAGAATTAGAATTCAAGGGCACACAGTAGGTAATAATAGCTGAATAAACAAATTTAGTACACAAGGGATTAACATAAATAAGAAGCATAAAGCCAGGTACCTGTAGCTCACACCTGTAAATCCTAGCTACTCAGGAGGCTGAGACCTGAGGATTGAGGCTCAAAGCCAGCCTGGGGAGGAAAGTCCATGAGACTTTTTT
>NW_012268988.1:3416-5514 GCF_000151885.1 Dipodomys ordii
TGTCTGGTTGTCCCTCAGCTCTCAGCTCAAGGCTAGCGCTCTACCACTTGAGCCACAGTGCCACTTCCGGCTTTTTTCTTTTTGCTTATGTGTTGCTGAGGAATCGAACCCAGGGCCTCAGGCATGCAAGGCAAGGGCTCTACCACTGAGCCACCTTCCCAGCCCACTGTTCAGACATTTCTTCTGCCTGGAATGCCTTTCTCCACCTCATCAAATCTAAGAAACAAATCAGTACTATCTCTTCTTTTCAGGAACCCTTCCATTCCCACTGCTTATTAACTTTCCCTTGTTGAGTACCTAATACCATTTAGCAGATAAGCATAGCCTACAATACACATGCCCCTCTTTTACTTAGTACATTTATGAACACCTGTGTGTGCCTTATTACATATATGCCTTTTACAACACAGAACTCCTCCCTTTTTCAGCTTATATTGGCATTTAGTTAGCATATATTTGTTGTGGAAGGGGGATTTCACTGTGACATTTCCATACATGCAGACACCATACCCTGATCAACATCACCCCTACATTACTCTCTGCCATCCTACTCCCCCTTCTTAAAACAATCTTAAAACAATTCATCATTCTATTCATTCATGCAAATAAACTACATGGGCCATATTCATGTTCATTCACCCTCTCTGTTGGCCCTCTCCTCTTCCACTACTGCCACCCCCTCAAAAGAATATCAGAACACCTGAAAAAGTGTGAAATAAGTCATTTCTTAGTATTCCCACCAGTGTAATGTTACCCCAAAAAATGGTTACTCAGCAAAGACTTAGGGGAAAAAGTGAAAAAAGGAAAGAGAAAGGTTATCCTCAAGATTCAACCAAGTTAATTATTTCATTGTTTATTTTGGGGAATTTGGTTTCTTCTATGGGGGGATGGGGGAACATGGTTGACTATGTAGCTCAAGCTGGCTTCCAAATCTTTCAACCAGTGAAAGTTTAAGTCATTTCTTAACCACATGGTGGTACATACATCTAAACCCCAGCATTTGGGAGGCTAAAGCAGGAAGATCTCTAGTTCAAGGGTAGACTGGGCTACATAGCAAGACCCTGCCTAAAATTTACAGGAATAGATGATAAGATTAGACAGGTAGATGATAGATAGATAGACAGACGGACGGACAGTCTGATAGATGCTATTATCAATTTATCCTCAGTGGTTTCCCATCATTTAAAATACAAACTCTCTGGAAGTGACACTGTGGCTCAATTGTAGAGCGCTCGCCTTGAGCTGAAGAGTGCAGGGACAGCGCCCAAGCCTAGAGTTCAAGCCCCACGACCAACCGCCCGCCAAAAATATAAATTAATTAATTAATTAATTAAATTAAATAACTCTGAGCTGGGTGCTGGTGGTTCACGCCTGTAATCCTAGCTACTCAGGAGGCTGAGATCTGAGGATCATGGTTCAAAAGCCAGCCCGGGCAGAAAATCCATGAGACACTTATCTCCAATAAACCACTAGAAAACCGGAAGTTACGCTGTGGCTTAAGTGGTAGAGCATGTGCCTTCAGCTGAAGAGCTGAGGGACAAGTGCCCAGGCCCAGAGTTCAAGCCCCACAACCAACAAATAATTAAGTTTGTAAATAAATAAATAAATAAATAAAATAAGAACTCTAGGGCTGGGAATGTGGCTTAGTGGTCGAGTGCTTGCCTAGCATGCCTGAAGCCCTATCACATAAACAGAAAAAAGTGAGAAGTGGTGCTGTGGGTCAAGTGGTAGAGTGTTAGCCTTGAGCAAAAGAAACTCAGGGGGAGTGCTCAGGACCTGACTTCAAGCCCAGGACTGGCATCAAAAAAAAAAAAAAACCTCTACTGAATTTTCCTCCCCTATTTCATCACCTATCACAATCTTCTATTACCCTCTGGTCCCTTCCTATCTCTGTGCCTTATACACTAGCCTCCTGGTCCTTTATACATGCCAGTTCAATCTGAGGATATTCCTGCTATTGTCTTTCCCCAGATCCTCTCTTAGCTGCCTATAACTCCCTAGAAGGGGCTGGGAAGGTGGCTCAGTGGTAGAGCACTTGCCTTGCATGTCTGAGGCCCTGGGTTCGATTCCTCAGCACCACATAAGCAAAAAGAAAAAA
>NW_012268989.1:0-5344 GCF_000151885.1 Dipodomys ordii
TAGATTAGCTGCATGTTGCGGGTTTTGTGAGTGTAGTGCAGTGGTAGATTAGCTGCATGTTGCGGGTTTTGTGAGTGTAGTGCAGTGGTAGATTACTTGCATGTTGTGGGTTTTGTGAGTATAGTGCAGTGGTAGATTAGTTGCATGTTGCGGGTTTTGTGAGTATAGTGCAGTGGTAGATTAGCTGCCAGGCATGTTTAAGACAAGATGAATTCCCAGCATCCCAAAAAAATTTTTTTAAAAGGCTCCATCATAGAAGAGCTATAAAAAAACCTATATTCTTAGCATAATTTTGTACCCCATACAAGCATCAACAGGGGGAAGGTGATTTTTGAATGCTCAAGTCATAAATTCTGATGGAGAAATAGTAGAAATCCAAAATCCTGTGTCTTAGACTCTCTTCACCAAGAGAGCTCCAAACAAACCACTTGGTTCTAAGTGCAGATGGAGATAGATTGCAGCAAAAAGAATTCAACAGTATGCTATGAGAAAGTTTTCAAGGTAACATATCACCTTGTGATTTCAAACTACAGATAGCAAAACATTCATCTCCTGTTCTGAATAAAGCGCAAGTCCCCATGTCCCTCCCACTGTCCTACTGTTTCCTTCCCTCCATGGCTTCCCAATTCCCACCAGCATTTTAAAGAAAAGTCCCTATATTCATACCTTTGTCAACGGTTGTAAACCTTTTATTTATTTGAGGCCAACAGGCAAAAAAAATGGTGTAACATTTTAATTTATATTTACTTGACTACATGGTAAAGTTAATTATTTTTATATGATATACTCCTTTTTTGCTTATCAATTTGTAGAAGGATTTTCTTTTTGCATTTTACGCAAACTAACCATTTTACATTTACATTAAATGCTCCAGATTCAACACAAACTGCTTTGCATTAACCCATGAATGCCATGCTTATGGTGTTTTATTGAAAAAATTTTTCTTTCTTTTTTTGGGAGGAGGAGTACTTGGAATTGAAGTCAGGGCTTTATGCATGATAGGCAAGTCACTACCACTGAGCTACACCCCCTAGATCCTTCATTTTTTAATGAAATCAACTGATGATATTTTCTTTTAGACCTTATAAGCCTGTCTAAACTGGAATTTACACCTGACTTCAAAACTTCTCATTTAATATTTTCTATTTTTAATATCATTATTTACATTATAACACTAATTCGTATTGAATGAATTTAAATTAGTTCAAAGTGGCAAATATATATTTTTTTCCTTTCATGGTCAATTTTATAGTCATCAAGTCAACAGTCAATGAAGTCCTCCTGCTGTGTGCTCTCTTCATTCACCACAGAATTTATTGTTACTCACAGCACAAACTGAAGGCAAGCTGCCAGCTCACTCCAAGATAAGGACTTTGCTAGGCTACACATTATCCAGGCTAGAAAATAAAGTGAAGTGTTTTAGTTTAAAAGGCTTTTCAATTAAGGATCCTGCTGAGTTCAAGGCTTTTTCTGGAAGCTGCTAATGCCAGCGATGGATTTAATTAAATGAAGAAAACAATCTTATCCACAGCAGCTAGAATTGTCACCACTTCTGAATACAGAGGACTTAGATGATAGAGCTCAAAACAAGAGTTTTATGGCATCGTTTGGACATGAGAAGAGCTGTGCTCACAGTGAGGTGCCAGTAATGCCTCAATTGGATGCCAACTCCATATTCCTTACTGTGATGTTCTGAGTGTAATCAGGATGGGGATGGCACCAGCTGAGAAGAATTCATTTTTAAAAAGTGTGTATGTGTGTGTTTACATCTGTGAACACACATACACACACACACATATATACAACACAGAGTCTGCTAGAGACTAGACAAAATGAATTTCACACCTCAAACAATGGTCAAAGCATTGCAAACATAGACTAGAAATATTATATGAGTATTTCTGATCTACCTGAGTAATCTGGACTCCTGAGGAATGAGGACTAGAGATGAAATAACAATGCTAAGCCTGATAATTTTCACCACAAATATGACAATAATCCTAGAGACCATATCAACAAAAGTGCAGAATTTAAAAGTATCCATTGGTGCATGTGTGCACGCGTGCCAATTCTAGGACTTGAACTAATAGCCTTGAGCTCTTATGCTCAAGGCTAGTGCTCTACTACCTGAGCCATACCTCCATTTTCAGTTTTTGCTGGTTAACTGGAGGTAAGAGCCTCTCAGATTTATCTGTCCAAGATGGCTTTGAAACAGGATCCATAGACCTCAGCCTCCTGAGTGGTAGGATTACAGAGTGAGCCACAGGCACATGGCTTCACAAGATGTTGTTTAAAGACAAGAAATGACAGAAACAAACTATTCCAATCAAAGGTACTCACTGGAAATCTAACTACAGTCACATCTGTTTTTGTGGCCTCCACCAGGAAATCCATCCAGAAGTCCACGAGTTCTTGTTTGGCCACGGGCTGTTCTGTAGTCAGTTTTGCAAAATGCTTATATATCAAAATTGTCTCCACAATAGACTTGAGGTACCTGAGAATTAAAAGAATTAAAAGAATCACAACATATATCAGAACATATAAATTTGGACCACCTGTCCCTATGAGCCATCTTTAATTATAGTTTATAAGTGAAATCAATAATTACATATTCATATTCATCAAATTATTCATTGTTATATAATGTATCTTTATATACATTTAGAGCTCATAAAATTTAACAAAATAGGCTTTATCTTCATTTCAGTGATGAGGAATCTGAGATTTATAGGGTTTAAGTCAACTGGATTAGGCCAATTATCTTCTTATGTGACTATAATATACCTACAGTCTATCAAGTAAAGAATGGGGGGAATGCATTTGCTTTAAAATATGTGCCTTTAAGGAAGCTTTCTGAAACAGACCCTACCTAAGAGATTGGTTTGCTCTGAAACAACAGGTATTCTATAGTATACAAAGATAAGGAAAAGCTTAGGAAATATGAAGAGCAAGATAATGACACATGATAATGGCTAAGTAAGTACTTTGTAGACCATAAACATGTAAGTTAACTGGCCACAAATATTGTTAATGGAACAAAGGCATTGCCTTCTGGCAGTTTTTACTATTTCATAAGATGGTATCTGTTTTCTTGCTAACAGAAGTCAAAATACCTAAAGCCAAAGCTTTCTGCTGTGTCTTAGTTTCCTTCTCTGTTATTAGAACACTCATGGGAACAAAATAGAGCATTTTACTAAAGATATTCAGCTACCTCTTTTCAATTGGCTATACTGGTAGCCAACCTATTGACTCATCTACTCTATATCATTTTCTGACATCATGCTGTTAATACAGTCTCTGTATTAACAGGTTGTGCATGGTGTCATGGAGGCAAATGCATACAAATATAAATAAATATCAGTGGCAATATGACTAAATTGACACCACTAAGCAAGTCAGTCAACATCAAAAGGCCTAATTACGTTTTTATAGCATTAATCAAGGCATATTGTATTCATAAATTGTTTTGTTAAATGGCAACTCCTTTTTACCACTATTTAAAGATAATAATAAAATATCTAAATATCTAAAATAAAATTAAAGGACATCAGAAATAAGAAAGAAGGGACTTGGGCATGAAGTCATTTTTAAGTCAAGGTCTGCTCTATCTGCAGATGTGATTGCTATAGGAATGTTTCCCAGTTGGATAAAAGGGCTGGAGAGGCGCCCTAGGGAGGTGCTAAGACACTGTACGTGGCTGTGTGGACTCTGAGGAGAGAACACTGCAGCCCCTGAGCGTGACAAGAGCTGACACTGGATGGCTGAGGGAAAAATCTTGTTTGCTGAGTCAAGAAGGTGGACTTTAGCCCTCAGGCTGTGAGGAGCCATTAAACTGTATTGATTGAAGGATTTCAGTGGAGGAGAAAGGTCAGACTTGCACTCCTAGTGTTACAGGGAAAACTAAAGGAGTCCTGACTGTGAGGAAGTCCTGCAGGAAGCCATGAGGCCCATCCTGTGTGGCCATCTCTTCAAAGGCTTCCAGGATGAGGCCAGTCAGAGCCTCTGCGTGGAGCTTCTCTGAAAATATCCCTTTTCTGCATCTTTGTTCATCTTTTCAAGACTTCATAGGTGATGTTCAATCATTTTATGGGATACACAAAAGTGTTAATATTGTTTTTCCCAATGGCCTTAAATGCACCTGGAAGTTTGTTTTCATCTCTCCACTACCACACAGATAATAAGAGCTGGGCTCATTCCAAGAACAATGTGACATCATAAAATAATCACACAGACATGGGAAACACTTCTGTATCTCTGGCATACTCCAAGTAAAAGGGAATGAAAACTATGAATGAGGCTTTTAAAACTAAGAAAACACGGATTTCCTGAAGGAACAATGGGCGTATGTGTGGAACACAGCCCAGCAAGTCTGAGATGGACTTGTGATCTCAGGTTCTAGATACGATCAGACTTGGAGGTACTACAGAATGTGTGGCCTTGGCCTGCTTCACATGAGTGACATTGGCCTAGCTGGCCCTGTACACTAAACAATGTGGAGGAAAGCCTACATAAGTGGCTGGTTGATCACCTTCTAAATTCATCAGACCTTATATTCTGCACAATTTCTTTATGGACCTGACATTTTTCTTTAAGATTCTGGATTTTATTCTAAAAATAAAATTATCTAATTATAGTTCAATACATAAAATATGGGTACACCGTGAGACTATTTATTTAGAAGAATTGTATAGACACATAAGAGTTTATTGTCACCATGCTGGTGTCTTCAGTTTGAAAAGCTTTTCTGATGCTTGAATGACTCTTAGGTGGTCATTGGCTAGGACACTGGCTCCCAGAAAAAATCCAACTTCCCAGTAGCTCTGCAGATTTTCCAAGTTTCCTTTTTTACCAAGAAGGCTACTTAGCTTCACCCCTAGAAAATGAAGCAGAAGTAGAATGTTACAAGAAAATGACACTAACAGGTATCTCTAAGTTTTCATTAAAAAGCCAAATTAAACTGGGTACCGATGGCTCACACCTGTAATCCTAGCTACTCAGGAGGCTGAGATCTGAGGATCATAGTTTGAAGCCAGTCTGGGCATTAAAATCCATGAGACTCTCTTTTTTAACTTTTTTTTGTGTGTGAAAATACTGTACAGAGGGGTTACAATTACATGGGCAAGATAATGAGTACATTTCTTATCAAGCATTGTAGCCCCCTTCTATGTTTCCCCTTCCCATCCCTTCCCATCCTCCCCACGCTCCCCCAATCGTCCCCCCTCCACCCCGCACCAAAGTTATAAAGTTCATTTTCGACATAATGACTTGTACATCTCATTGTTGCAATGGGTCCACCTGTATCCCTATTTAAACGATTTGTTTTTCCCCTTCCCCTCCACAAATT
>NW_012268989.1:15634-16528 GCF_000151885.1 Dipodomys ordii
TTTTTCTTTTTGCTTATGTGGTGCTGTGGAATTGAACCCAGGGCCTCAGGCATGCAAGGCAAGCGCTCTACCACTGAGCCAACTTCCCAGCCCAAGTCTCTTCCTATAACAGTCAGTGAAACACTGGACTGTGAAAATAGCAAGAAACAAGGATAAGCACAATACTGAATTTTTATTGTTGCCTTCTATATATACTTTAAATTTCCCATAGTATTTTTTGTGTGCCAGTCCTGGGGCGTGAACTGAGGGCCTGGGCACTATTCTCGATCTTTTTGGGGCCATAGCTCCACTTCCAGTCTTTTGCTGATTAACTGAAGATAAGAGTCTTATGGACTACCCTGTTCAGGCTGGCTTTAAACTGTAATTCTCAGATCTCAGCCTCTTGTGTAGCAAGGATTACAATTGTGAGCCATCAGCACCTGATCCAGGAATTTCCCATAATTTATAACAAGTTAAACATCAAACAAAAAGTCTATTTATCTGAATACTAAGACTGCTATACACTTTGAAGAGTGTTATTTCTTCTATGTAGGACAAATGTCTCTGAATAGATACACAAGTTAAACAAGCATTAATCTTAAGTAGAATATAAAACCCCCTACATCTAATTGCATCATTGTAGGTGACTGAAAAGTATTTTTATGCCTTTAGAATCACAGATATTTCCATTCTAAAATGGAAAATGTATGTCCCCAAACTTCAGACATTCAAAACTCTTATCCAGGCTTCCATTCATTTATATCTTGGTGGTGTTGATCTTTGTACAATAGCAAGTAGAAAACTCCAATTAAAAAACAGAGAGAAGGCTGGGAAGGTGGCTCAGTGGTAGAGTGCTTGCCTTGCATGCATGAGGCCCTGGGTTCAATTCCTCAGCACCACATAAGCAAAAGGAAA
>NW_012268990.1:0-1446 GCF_000151885.1 Dipodomys ordii
AATTATATTAAGTGAAGTAAGCCAGGCCCAAAGAAACATAGGTCCCATGGTTTCCCTTATTTGCAGTATCTAGTATATGTCTGAGTCAAGCAGAAAAGGTCAGATAAGTTGATGTTAAGCGAAATGAACCTCAAGTTAAGGACTCAAATGTTTTTTTCTTTCTTGTTATTGTGTCTAACATATTTATAAGATATCTCGGGGGCTGGGAAGGTGGCTCAGTGGTAGAGCGCTTGTCTTGCATGCATGGGGCCCTGGGTTGATTCCTCAGCTCCACATAAGCAAAAAGAAAAAAGCCAGAAGTGGCACTGTGCCTCAAGTGGTAGAGCGCTGGCCTTGAGCTGAAGAGCTGAAGGACAGTGCCTAGGCCCAGAGTTCAGGCCCCACGACCAGACCCCCCCAAAAAAAACAGGTATCTTTTCATTGCTTTGTATGTCTCTCCCCCACGGTATAATCCCTGTTTTCACTGTATTTGATGTTGGTATAATTTGGGGAGGGGAAGGGCAAAAACAAATTGTTTAAATAGGGATAGAGGTAGACCCATTGCACCAATGAGATGTACAAGATATTATGTCAAAATGAACTTTACAACTTTGGCGGTGGGTTGGGGGTGAGGATGGGGGTAAAGGTGGGGGGGGGGGGAAGAGGGGGAGGGGGGAAACAAAGGAGGAGGCAACAATGCTTGATAAGAAATGCACTCATTACCTTGTCCATGTAATTGTAACCCCTCTGTATGGTATTTTCACTATATATATATAATAACAACAGATGCTGGACGGGATGTGGCCAGAAGGGAACCCTACTGTATTGATGGTGGGAGTATAAACTTGTTCAACCACTCTGGAAAGCAGTATGGAGGTTCCTCAAAAACATCCACATAGAGCTCCTTTATGACCCAGCAATCACAAACAAGGTCATACCAAAGCTACCAGCGCAGCCATGTTTATCACAGTATTATTTAACATAGCTAAGATTTGGAACCAACCCAGATGCCCCTCAGCAGATGGATGGATCAAGAAAATGTGATGTGTGATGTGTGTGTGTGTGTGTGTGTGTGTGTGTGTGTGTGTGTGTGTGTGTGTACAATGGAATTCTATGCCTCCATCAAAAAGAATGACATCGCCCCATTTACTAGGAAATGGAAAGACTTGGAAAAAATTGCATTAAGTGAAGCAAGCCAGGCCCAAAGAAACATAAGTCCCATGGTTTCCCTTATTTGTAACAACTAGTATATGTCTGGGACAAGCAGAAAAGGTCAAATAAGATGATGTGAAAAGAAATGAACCCCAAGATAGGGACACAAGTTTTTTTTTCTTTCTTGCTATTGTTTCTAACGTATTTATAAGGTACCATGTGATTTTTTTTGTTGCTTTGTATGTCCCTCCCCCACAGTATAACCCCTGTTTTCACTGTATTTGATGTTGGTATAATTTGTGGAGGGGAAGGGAA
>NW_012268990.1:8351-10777 GCF_000151885.1 Dipodomys ordii
AAAGTGTGGAAAGGGGTGGGAGGGAACTGGTAGGTGAGACTGCCCTTTTGAGTGGCAACTCCCTTGAACAATTACTTAGGGTTTAAACTCTCAGCCTGGGTGCCTTCCCTGAGCTTCTTTTTCTCAAGGCAAGCACTTTCCCACTTAAGCCACAGCGCCACTTCTGGCTTTTATTATTATTATTGGAGATAAGGTCTCATGGACTTTCTTGCTTGGGCTGGCTTCTAACTGTGATCCTCAGATCTCAGCCTCCTGAATAGCTAGGATTACAGGTGTGAGCCACCAGCGCCTGGCTAATAAAAATATTTAAAAAATAAATACACAACATAAAAAAGAGTAAAAATACTATAATTTATGGTTGGCTTGATAACTCATTTACTGAGATAAAATTCACCTGTCATGCAATTCAATCATTTAAAGCATGCAATAGATTGCTTTTAGTGTATTCACAGTTGGCCCACCATCCCCACAATTCATTTTCAACATTTTCCAAATAGATCCTAACTTGAGACAATCCAACAACTTACTAACCCTGTGTAATCTTTGGCAAGCTTTAATATTTAGATTCCTTAACCAGAGCATGTAAATAATAATAATAACTTGGTTTATGAGGATTAAATAAAACAATGGGAATAAAATTTTAACAAGAAAATTTGCACACTAGCTGTTGGTATCTGCAATAGGTTTAGAAAAATGCTAATTTTCTCTCAGTTCATATAGATTTTCCACTTCTGGGCATTTCATTATAAAAAGAATCTTGTAATAATATGGTACGTTGGTGTGGGTTCTTTCATTTACCACAGTTCTTTCCATATTTATCAATAGCACAACATTAGCTGGTACTTCAGTCATTTTAATGGCCAAACAAAATTCCATTTTGAGTACACATATAAAAATGATGGCATGGCTGGGAGCTAGTTTGTCACACCTGTAATCCTAGCTATTTATGAGGCTGAGATCTGAGGATCATGGTTTGAAGTCAGCTTAGGCAGGAAAGTCCATAAGACACTTATCTCCAATTATCTACAAAAATCCTTAAGTGGAAATATGGCTTAATTTCTAAAGTGTGAGCCTTGAGCAAAAGAAATTCAGGGACAGTGCCCAGGCCCTGATTCCAAGCCCCAAGACCAGCACAAAAATGATTATATGAATACTTGAATACAAATTTTTTTGGGGGGGTCCAGTCGTGGGGCCTGAACTCTGGGCCTGGGCCACAGTGCCACTTCTGGCTTTTTTCTTTTTGCTTTTGTGGTGCTGAGGAATCGAACCCAGGGCCTCAGGCATGCAAGGCAAGCGCTCTACCACTGAGCCACCTTCCTAGCCCCTGAATACAGATTTTTTAATGTGCACATACGCTTTAAACTTTCTTGTGTATATTCCTAGGAGTCGAATTGCTGGATCAAATTGTAACCCTGTGCTTCGCATTTTGAACAACTTCTAGACTGTTTACCAAAGTAACTGCACCAATCTACATTCCAATCAGAAATATATAAGATGTCCAATGAGTTAATCAATATTAGTTATCATCTGACTGTTTTAAATGCCCACTCTAATAGGTGTGAAATATTTATGTTGGTTTTGATTAGCATTTCCTTTATGATTAATAATGTTAATGATTTTTAGTATACTTATTGTCTATATGCATATTTTCTTTGGAAGATTACCTGAAAGATCATTTTAATTTGGTTGTCTAATTATTATTGAAGTGTAACTGTTTTTTTTACATATTCTGGATTTAAATTCTTCATTAGCTATATGAAATATAAGCATGTTCTTCTATTCTGTTTTTCTTGTTTTCTTCTGGTTTTTTGTTTTAATGTTTCCTCTAAGTAAAAAGTTTGTAATTTTGGTGGTCTATTTTTCTTTTGCTACTCATGCTTTCAATTTCATATCAAAGAATCAAACTCAAGGCTCAAATTCAAAGTCATGAAGGTTATTGCTGCAGTTTCTCCTAAAATTTTTGTAGTTTTAATTCTTATATTAAAATCTTTGATTCATTTTGACTTAAGTTTTGCATATAGTATGAGATAACATTATTTTTAAAGTAAGGTGACCATCAATTTGTTCAGGTTTATTTCTAGACTCTCAGCTCTATTAAAATATACTATTTGATCATTTCTGCTCCTTAGTAAATTTTGAAAGTTGGAAGTGTGGGTCATCTATTTTGTCCTTATTTTTCAAGATCACTTAGCTATTCAGAGAAAATTGAGCCTTATAATTGCACATGAATTTAGAATCAACATGTCAACTTCTGTAAAGAAGCCAGCTGGAATTTTGGTAGAGCAGTTTATTTTTTTGTAAATAAGTTTTTGATTGTGAAAATACTGTACAGAGAGGTTACAATCGCATGAGCAAGGTAAGAGTACATTTTTGTTTTCTTTTTTTGGGGGGGGTCCGGTTGTGGGGCCTGAACTCTGGGCCTGGGC
>NW_012268991.1:0-404 GCF_000151885.1 Dipodomys ordii
CCCGCCCAGGCTGGCCTCCAAGCGCGATCCTCAGACCTCGGCCTCCCGAGGCTGGGCGGCGGTGCTGGGCCCGGCCCAGGCGCCCCCTCCCGCCCCCGGTCCGTACCTGCCAAAGCGGTTCACGAAGAGCCCGACCGAGAAGGAGCCGATCATTCCCCCGACCGAGAAAATGGCCACCGACAGGGACCAGAGGGCCGTGAGCAGCCCCTCCGACGGCGGGTCCCTCATCTTCTCCTCCAGCGTGTAGTTGAGGAAGTCCCGGATGATCTGCAGGACGGACAGACCGACCAGGCGCGGCCCGATGAGGACCTAGCACTGAGGGCCCAGCACTGGCCGGGTACTGTGCACTCAGCACTCGGCCCCGAGGGCGATTCCAGCGCCCGCCGGCAGGTGGCGGCGCAGAG
>NW_012268991.1:2574-3682 GCF_000151885.1 Dipodomys ordii
CCCATCCTGGGGCTTAAACTCGCGGCCTTCGCCTCCCTGCTGCTGCTCCACCCCCTGGGCCACGGCTCCACTGCCCAGCGTGCGTCTTGGGTGCGTCCCTGGCCCGGCCTCCAGCCGCGATCCTCCGGGCCGCAGCCTCCGGCCAGGCCCCAGGCCGGGCGCCCCGGGTGCCCCTGGGCCGAGTCCTTGGGCAGAGCTGGTAGCCGCTGCCACCCCCCATGCGGGACGGGAGGAAGTGAGAAGCGGCCCGGGCAGGGGAAGTGAGCTTCTGGGCACGGCCCCCACCCAGCCAGGCTCCGGGCCACCGACCTGGAAGGCTTTGGGGTTCTAGTGACACACACATCGGTGACCTGTGGCTCCTGAATGAACAGACAGACACATACGTGGATGTACAGCTCAATACCCGTAGATGACCACGCATCCGCACCAACGTGCAGCCACCCTCACTATCAGCACTGCACGGCCTGCTCACACGTGATCGCCATGCCGTTAATAGCTTGCAACCTGTCCATGTAGTATAACAACATTCATGTGTTTCCACTGGTCCATTATAGACCGATTTCTATTTTTACGTTTTTGCCGGGCCCGGGACTTGAACTCGGGGCCTGGGCGCTGTCCCTGAGCTTCTTTGGCTCCGGGCTGGCGCTCGACCACCTGAGCAACAGCCACAGTGCCACTTCGGGCTCTTTCTGAGTAGTTAGAGATCAGAGTCTCACAGACTTTCCTGCCCAGGCTGGCTTTGAACCATGATCCTCAGATCTCAGCCTCCTGAGGAGCTGGGATTCCAGGCCTGAGCCACAGAGCCTGGCTTCTATATTGGTATTGACATGGTAACATTGCTGTGGCTGATTGTGATACACTGCAGATATGATTTTTAAAAACTCCATTTACTGCTTGACCCCAGCAGAACGGGGCAGAGAAGCTCATCGGAACCAGGTCCCAATTGCTTCCTGTATTTCCTCTTCCTGTCAGTGGCAGGAAGAATTGCAAGAGACACAGTGATTTCTGTCTCATGTCCCGGAATCTAAGCTGTGGAGTCACAGGACTGAAATTCTGAGCCCGAGCATAGCAGGGGTTTTGGTGAACTATAATTGAGCTGCTTTAATGA
>NW_012268992.1:0-2365 GCF_000151885.1 Dipodomys ordii
TAAACCACCAGAAAACTGGAAGTGGCGCTGTAGCTCAAGTGGTAGAGCGCTAGCCTTGAGCTGAAGAGCTGAGGGACAGCGCCCAGGCCCAGAGGTCAAGCCCCACGACCAACCAAAAAAAAAAAAAAGATTTAGATCCATCCTGCATCCGTCTTGTAAATGGGAAAATACCTTCCAAGTTCTCAGTTTCATCAACTTTTAGCAACTCTCTAAGAAATAGGGTGTTGTTGTTTGTGGAACTAGTTCCTAAGTCTGTAGTTAAGGGCAAGGCTAATGCAGTCATAAATCTGTTTTCTAGACACTTCACATGAATAACTGCTTGCTTATTAAGGAATAGTTTTAACACAATAAAAGTGATTACAGAGGAGTTAGTTATATATAAATAAAGGTGATTACAGAGGAGTTAGTTACATAAGTCAGGTAATGAGTACATTTCTCTTTGGATAATGTCCCCCCTTCCTTTGTTCGATGTACTATTTTTAAAGCTAATGTGTTGACAGGGCACTGGTGGCTCACGCCTGTAATCCTAGCTACTCAGGAGGCTGAGATCTGAGGATCACAGTTCAAAGCCAGCCCAGGCAGGAAAGTCCATGAAAGTCCATGAGACTTATCTCCCAACTAACCACCAGAAAACCAGAAGTGGTGCTGTGGTAGAGCACTCGCCTTTTGCTGAAGAGCACAGGGACAGCACCTAAGCCCAGAGTTCAAGCCCCACGATCAACAAAAAAAAAAAAAAGAGAGAGAGAGAGAGAAAAACTAATGTGTTTTTAACATGGTAATATTTAATTTGTTCTTTTTTCAAGGGAGGATATGATCAGAAGATGCCTGTGATTGTGTCCCGAGTAGCACCAGGAACACCTGTGAGTTCAACAAAAATTTTAAGTAAATCCTACTCTCATAAGGGAATATATGAAAATGTCTTCTAGTATACTGTAGTATAATGGTATCCTTAAATTTGAATATTTCAGATTTAAAGCTTTGAATTATCTCCTTTGTCCTTATAAAAAAAATACTGTACAAAATAGAGTACATATCTGTTTTGTTTTCAGAGTTTCAGGTATCTAAGATCATACATTTCATAAGGAGCAGAGGAAGAACTTAGCTTCTAAACCTGTGTTCTTTTCACTGACACTACCATGATGGAGTTCATGGAATTTGTGTTTAAAATGAATTTAAGTAGTTATGTTTTTATTTGTTCACGCCATCACTGCAAGAAGTTCCCTTTATTGTAAGATTGTGTCAACATTTCCTTTTCCTGGCCTATTACGCTTTATATTTGAGGCTCATATGTTTTCATTGCTATATCTCCAGTATAAACTGTCCTATTTCTCTTATCTCTTTCATCTGAATTACTGAACTATTTGCTCAATAAAGTATAAACAGTTTGTACCTTGCACAGTAATGCTAGACTGTAAGAATGGCTATATAAGATAAAATTGTGCTCTGGATTTATCAGATAATTATAAAAATTACAATTATCCTTAATTTTTTTCTTTTGTCTAAGCATCAAAATCTTACTATTTCTTTTAAAAGTGTAAGAAATGAAAAATTACTATTCTGAGCCAGGTACTGGCAACTCATGCCTGTAATTCTAGCTACTCAGGAAGCTGAGACTTCAGGATCACTGTTTGAATCTAGCTCAGACAGGAAAGTACTTGAGGTTCTTATCTCCGGTTTACTACCAAAAATTTGGAAATGGAGCTCTGGCTTAAGTGGTGGAGTGCTAGCTTTGAGCTCAAACAACAACAGCAACAAAAATAACCCTGTGATTCAAAACATCACAAATATTGAAAAGTAGTATTAGGAGTGTGGGGGAAGGTCACTACCTTGAGTAAAAGCACCAATTTCAGTTTTTGAGTGGTTAATTGGAAATGAGAGTCTCACAGGGACTTTTCTGCCCAGCTTGGCTTCAAAACAATCTCAAATCTCAGCCTCTTGAGTAGCTAGGATTACAGGCCTGAGTCACCAGCGCCAGGTGGCTTGGAAAGTAGTATTTTTTTTATTTCTTTGGAAACTTAATAAAACTTAAAGTATACAATAAGCTGTTGTGGGTTTTTTTTAATTTTTATTTAAAAAGTGATGTACAAATGGATTACAATTACATAAGTCAGGCATTGAATTCATTTCTTTTTGAACAGTGTCACTTCTTCCCTCATTTTCTCCCAGTTGTTTTCCTTCCTGAGCCTCCTTCTTCCCAAGTTGTATAATTGATTTTCAACATAGTGTCTTCCCAGCCCGACCACTGAGCCACCTTCCCAGCCTGACTGGGAAGGTGGCTCAGTGGTTGAGCACTTGCCTTGCATGCATGAGGCCCTGGGTTCGATTCCTCAGCACCACATAAGCAAAAAGAAAAAAGCCAGAAGTG